>NW_007578251.1:253521-302757 GCF_000690725.1 Stegastes partitus
GGTCAGATAAAGCTCTCAAAAAAAGGCTTAGCTTAAAGCTGTTTACACTTTTAGCTTCTATAATCATATATTTCAACACTTCTATCAAATATTTTTGTAATGTGAAGTTAAACTGGCCTGAATGGACATAAACTTGATTATAATTTCTGCTTTGGTGCAGTCTTTGAGCGGTTTGATCGCTTTGCTTCAGAGTTTGGTTTTATTGGGACGGGAGACGACAGAGTTGGATCCGTCTTCAGCTGCCAGCAGACAAAGATATGAAGGCAGCTAAACCAGAAAAAAACATCCATGGTGTCTTATTTGGTGACTCAGTGGCTTCTGAAAAGCAAAACGCTGCACACAGTTGGAGGATAAGTTGCTCTACGGGCTGCAGATGACTCATATGAAGAACCCGTCTGTGGATGCGGTGAAAGAAGCCTCCACCGGCTGAGCCAACACTTCAGATCATACTTCACTTATCTGGACACCGATGCTTGGATGAGGTGTGAGCGTTCTGCCTCAGCTGCAGCTGGTTAGTCATCCGGTTAGCGGACACTGATGGAGAGGCTCCAGAAGGCGTTTCATGCTGAGTTTAGGTCCAAACTTGGCCCAGTTTGCTCGCTTTTAGTCACGATTCACCTGAATGAGTCATCATTCCTCCTCACACTGACCCTGACTAACCCTGGTTTCCACATAGTTCTGTAAGTATGCAAATCATCTGCAGTCCATTTGTTCCGATGAACCCTCCGTGACCTCCGATGCGTCTGCACAACTTTTTTCTCTGGAATTTGCCTGAAAGATGCGGGATGAAAAATGTGATTATGGAGAGACCAGACTGTCTGCAAAAAGCTGAAAAAGAAAACAGCAACGTGTTATTCTGTTGTTTGACGATTTCAGTGTGTAACTAAAAATGACAGGTGTGCAACATCAGGCTAAACATCCTTTAGTTGTCCATGTGTCCTGCAGTAACACTCCTGAAGAGCTTGAACTGATGAAGTTGCTGCAGAAAGCTACTTTGATTTGTACGTTTTGCATCGACGGAGCCCAAACACAGTAGAAAGTTCTGAATTCTCCACCCTAACCCTGAGCTCTGTCCACCTCAGAAATAACAACTGACACGGTGCAACAGTCCAGTCTGTAAATACAGTCGTGACTCAATCATCCGACTCCTAATAATCCAAAAACCTTTTAGAAAAAACAAACGGAACCCATTAAAAACAGCCTTAACATAGCGACAGCCTTGGATTCTGACTCCAACATGACATTTAATGTCACAAATAAGGATAACAGCGTATTATCTGACTGAACAATCCCACAGATTGGCTACGTTCAGACTGCAGGACTTTATGCTCAATTCAGATATTTTTGTGAGTTTGTTCACATTTCCAATTAAATACGACTTGTATGTGATCTGCTGTGTGAACTTCATACGACCCAAAAGTGTCCCACATGAAGAGGACACGACGACGTCACAAGTGGCGAGTGTGCTCAGTGTTTGCGGAAGTAAACATGGACGGTAATGGTGGAGCGTATCCACCATTCCTCCGCTGCCACCACCGATAGTGGAAACAGAACTGTGACCGCTAACCGAAACTAGCAACAGCAGCCAAATACTGTCTGTGCGTTCTGGCCATTTCCACCCCATCAGAGCACTCCCCCGGGGTGGAAGTGGCCGGAACGTGCACAAGCGCACCGGTCAATTTGAAATCCAGCAATGTTTCGTGTTTTAACAATACACTAGTTATTATAACAATTATAAACAAATATTAACAACAAATGAGCCTTCAAGCATCAAGCCCTCCTTGTATCTCGACCTCCGTCTTGACAGCCTTGCTATCCGACATAAAAGAAGGTTTTACATCTAGTGTTGGATTATCGAGTCACGACTGTCGATGCTATATTGTGGAAAAAGTGCAAAATTACAACCTTTCGGAAACATGTACTGTGTTATGACCCTGTGGATCATTTGTAGTATTTTGCTTGTGTTTTGCAGCATTGCTCTCTCTCCTCAGTGTGTGTGTGCGTGTGCGTGTGCATGTGTGTGTGTGTGTGTGTGTGTGGCTTGTGAATGAGTGAATTAGGAGCAGGTGGTGTCCGCTGATTGGCTGCCCTGCCTGATTCCAGCCACACTGGTCAGAGGGTGAGCTCTAAACTATTTGAACAGGCTGCTAACTGCACTCTGGCTTTCCAGCCTTGCCACCACCAAGAAATGTCAGCATGTCACATCGTTGTTGTCTGTGTTGCAGGAGGATGCAACAGTCGTACTTAGATAGTTGGTGCGCTGTGGATTTTGTCAACTTTGTGAACTTTGTGAAAACCTGTAAAATATTGTGACCCATAGCAGAGCAGTAGGAGGAGAAGCTCTTTTCCTTTTAACCCTTTTTCTCCTGTTTTGTTTTTCATAGGAGGTTAGTTCAATGTCATTTATTTACCTTTTCTTTTATGAAGGGAAGCTAGGGTTAATTTAGAGTATTTTTGTTTGTTATGTTGGCTCATGTCATATTGACATATTGGCATACTGGTTGCTGGCCTTTCTTGGAGTGGGAAGACTGGTGGAGCACAAATTCATGTTGTGTCAAAGGTTCCCCTGGACCGTGACATAACCGCTGAGGTTTTTTGTGTTTAATATGAGCTGAGCAGTAACCGCTCAATGTGTAGTGTTGGTAGAATAGATATAACTGCATCCACTGTCTGATTTTAAAGGCACATGGAGGCCACTGATTGGCCTTAACACCGTGTTTTGTTTAGATTTTTTCTCATAAGCTGTGCATTTCAAAATTGATTTTAATATATTATTCTTTGCTTAAGTTTTTAAAATGTTGCTCTAGGGTTGTAAAGATTCACTGATACGAACCGGAAATCAAATGTAACTTTAATGATATGAATACATCGATCGGCGGGCCTTTGGATCGATCTGTGGAGCAGTCGATGTCCGATTGTAAAGTCATGAATCGGTTGATTGGAGCTCTGATACTAAATATGGCTGCTTCAGTCTTGCGAGACTCCTGCTGTGACACATTATGAGAGTAATGTTCGCTTAACGTGTTCGCGAGCAACAACAACACAACAGCATGGCCGACACCACCGATGTTCCAGTTTAACTGGCGAAGTTTGCTGTATTTAAGCTCCAGATGTTCTGTTTGCAGGTTTGTCCCGACCAGACCTACCTGTGTGTGAAGATAAAGATACTACATAAAGAAGACCTCGGTGAAAAACGCAAACATCACTCATTAATAAAGTCTATATCCATGTCAATATCATCTACGGACAGTAAAACTAAACATGCTGACCAAAATAAAAACACTTATTGTTCAAGTCCGGTGAGAGGATTTGGTACCATGTGGTCCAGAAGTAAAAATACGAGTTCAGTGCTTTATGCATTGTGCCGACGATCAGCTCGATTAAAATCCCTTTTTAGTCATACAGATAGTTTCCATTCTGCCAGATGTTTAACACCTGGTGGTTATTCAGGAAACACGCCCAGATCAACTGGTGATAGTCACAACTTAACACACACACACACACACACACTGCCTGTTTAGTAACGATACACAAAACTAATTATTGTTTCACCAACCACAACCTACAATATAGAAGCCTGCTGTGTTGTGTGTTAGTCTGTGCATTCAGTGTCAGAGATGGAGAGCAGAAGTTGAAGCTAAACTCAGGTCTGTTCACCAAAACACACACAGCAGCCTCCCATCATAACAACGTGAAGCAGAACATTAGTTTGATTTGATAAAACGCATCAGAACAAACTGAGGCCACGCTGAATGTTTTCAGTTTGCAAAGTCTGTCTTGTCTGTGTTTTTGAAAAATAAGCACAATGACATTCTTCTGACCTGATACATTTCTCGCATCGTAATGTATTCAAATGCACCATGAGTGAATCGTGTCGTATCCCGTATCTAATTGCTTCTTAAGGCAGAAATGCACAACCCTATTGTCTACGCATTACTCAGCAGAACTCTTGCATGTTAGAGAAAAATAGATGGCACTGATTCACAGTTTTGTCTGTTTCATGAAATCTGCTCATCAAACTAAACTGGTTCTGATTCGTTGCACCTAAACCTCCCAAAGCATCCAGACAATCAGCAGGAATATTTCAGCTAATAATGAGGACGCTGCGACTGTTCTAATGTTTCATTGACTCGAGCGGTTTGGTGATTGCACTTGTCAATATTGTGCTGCGGATCAGTGAACACAGACGCCTCCTGACATCAAAGAAGATTAAACATCACTTAATCCGTCTCCTCTCTGTATTTTGTTCAACATGATTCTTTTGAATAGCAGGATCAGATCATACTATTTCAGATAGTTGTATTTCTCCACTGTCTCAGAACTTGTTGAGAACTAGAGGTTGTGGGGGGCTGGAGTCTATCCCAGCTGACTCAGGGTGAAGGCAGGAGACACCCTGGACAGGTCACCAGTCTATCACAGGGCTACACTTAGAGACANGATTGGCCTTAACACCGTGTTTTGTTTAGATTTTTTCTCATAAGCTGTGCATTTCAAAATTGATTTTAATATATTATTCTTTGCTTAAGTTTTTAAAATGTTGCTCTAGAGTTGTAAAGATTCACTGATACGAACCGGAAATCAAATTTAACTTTAACGATACGAATACATCGATCGACGGGCCTTTGGATCGATCTGTGGAGCGGTCGATGTCCAGTTGTAAAGTCATGATACAGTTGATTGGAGCTCTGATCATAAATATGGCTACTTCAGTCTTGCGAGACTCCTGCTGTCACACATTATGAGAGTAACGTTCGCTTAACGTGTTTGTGAGCAACAACAACACAACAGCATGGCCGACAGCACCGATGTTCCAGTTTAAGTGGTGATGTTTGCTGTATTTAAGGTCCAGATGTTCTGTTTGCAGATTTGTCCCGACCAGACCTACCTGTGTGTGAAGATAAACATACTACAGAACGAAGACCTCGGTGAAAAACGCAAACATCACTCATTAATAGTCTATATCCATGTCAATATCATCGACAGACAGCAAAACTAAACATGCTGACCAAAATAAAAACCACTTATCGGTGAGAGGATTTGGTACCAAGTGGTCCAGAAGTAAAAATACGAGTTCAGTGCTTTATGCATGGTGCCATCGATCAGCTCCATTAGAATCCCTTTTTATTCATACAGATATTTTCCATTCTGCCAGATGTTTAACACCTGGTGGTTATTCAGGAACTTAACACAACTTAACACACACACACATACACACACACTGCCTGTTTAGTAACGATACACAAAACTTCACCAAGCACAACCTCCAATATAGAAGCCCGCTGTGTTGTGTGTTAGTCAGTGTCAGAGATGGAGAGCAGAAGTTGAAGCTAAACTCAGGTCTGTTCACTAAAACACACACAGCAGCCTCCCATCATAACAACGTGAAACAGAACATTAGTTTGGTTTGAAAAAACGCATCAGAACAAACTGAGGCCACGCTGAATGTTTTCAGTTTGCAAAGTCTGTCTTGTCTGTGTTTTTGAAAAATAAACACAGTGACATTCTTCTGACCTGATACATTTCTCGCATCGTAATGTATTCAAATGTACCATGAGTGAATCGTATCGTATCCCATGCATCTAGATTCGTATCTAATTGCTTCTTAAGGTGGAAATGCACGACCCTATTGTCTGCGCATTACTCAGCAGAAGTCTTGCATGTTAGAGAAAAATAGATGGCACTGATTCACAGTTTTGTCTGTTTCATGAAATCTGCTCATCAAACTAAACTGGTTCTGATTGGTTGCACCTAAACCTCCCAAAGCATCCAGACAATCAGCAGGAATATTTCAGCTAATAATGAGGACGCTGCGACTGTTCTAATGTTTCATTGACTCGAGCGGTTTGGTGATTGCACTTGTCAATATTGTGCTGCGGATCAGTGAACACAGACGCCTCCTGACATCAAAGAAGATTAAACATCACTTAATCCGTCTCCTCTCTGTATTTTGTTCAACATGATTCTTTTGAATAGCAGGATCAGATCATACTATTTCAGATAGTTGTATTTCTCCACTGTCTCAGAACTTGTTTACTTCCATCCATTATCAATACACCGCTTAATCCTCACTAGGGTCACGGGGGGCTGGAGTCTATCCCAGCTGACTGAGGGTGAAGGCAGTGAACACCCTGGACAGGTCACCAGTCTATCACAGGGCTACACTTAGAGACAGACAACCAAGCACACTCACATTCACACCTACGGACAATTTAGAATCACCAATTAACCTCAGCATGTTTTTGAACTTGTGGAAGGAAGCCAGAGAACCCAGAGAGAACCCACGCTGGGGAATATGCAAACTCCACACAGAAAGATCCCAGGTGTCCTCACCGGGACGTGAACTGGCGACCTTCTTGCTGCGAGGTGCTAACCACCGAGCCACCTTGCAGCCCATTTTGTTTACTTAGTTTATAGAAATTCTCTTAAATATTTGAGACTATTAGATGTTTTCAGACATGAGAATTTCTGCAACTTTACCCCCCAAAATATCTGAGATACCACTTTTTTTAAAATCTCCAGAAATAAAACTCCCACCGCTATGAAATTTTGGTGAGGACAAAGACAGATAGTTTACAGCAGATTATAGTTAATATATGGCTCCAGCAGAGGACACACTTTTAATTGTTGGTTCTTGAAAATGGAAAGAAAAAAAAAAAAGTCATACAAGGTCCTTACTGTGTCCCCAGAAAGTTCCTGTAAGTGTATATATATATGGATGGATCCTTGTTTCTACTAAAATACAGCCTTTGGTCGACATTTCACCAACGTTTGAGGCGATAACATCAGTAGGATTTGATGTGTGGACAGTTGAAAAGACAAGATTCCAATTTTAAGATATTTAGACTTGAAATCTGTTTAAAATGACCTCATTGGAAAAAAACAAAAACAAAACAACAACAAAAAAACAGACCAGTGTGCTACTAATGTGTGGATTCTGTTGGTCAAAGAAATGAGATGCAACAATAACTGGTATTTACTGTCATAACGTGGCTCGTGGGTTAAAACAAATATGGCAAGGAACACAGATTTAACTCAAAATAAGGATGGTTATTATAACCAAAAGCAAACCATTTACCAAATAATAATAAGTATGGTGTGTGACTATCAGTAGTATCAGTAGTGTAGGTGTGACTGAGTGAACATGGTGGGATGTCAGGTGTTGTGGAGCAGAAACAAAGCAAAAAGGTAACAGAGAAAGACGTGTCACCACCAACGAAGTCGGGTCAGAATGAATGAGAGAGAGCAAGAGAGGGATGGCTGAGATTTATGAGCCGTGCTGATGCCTTCAGGGACCCACAAGTAAATGGAATTCTAGGCCTCCATGGCAGCAGCTGACATTGGGCCGTCACATTACAATAAAAAAGGCATTTAAGTAGATCTAACTTAAACCAGTCACATTAATGCGACTTGTTGACTTTATTTGGATAAAGTTTATTTAATTGGATGTTACCAAATGAAGCCACTTACTTAAAAATCAGACAGAAACTTGTCATGTGACTCTTCTTCTGCACAAAGTGAAACAGTTGTGTGCAGCTGCTTCAGTCAGCACATCGTTCTCATGGAGAATAATGAGGAATATGAAAAAACGATGATGGTAAAAAGCGCCGCTACAGTAAATGGTGCAAGACAGGAATGCTGGTAGAAAACTGTACATGTGTTGATATATAATATTTTACAGATGCAGCAGCTTATTTCTAACTTTGTGGTGTACTCTAGTTCTGTAGGTCTCACACACAAACGACACTTTTATTATGAAGGGACAACAGGGGTACAGTTCTTGGTTTTGGGTCAGCGGATGTTGCGGTAAAAAACTGTTAGAGAAATCAGTCAGTCTTGCTGTAAATGGAGTCAAATAAATGAACAGAGACTCGAGCTCATCTCTCGTCTCTTTTCATTGACTTCCACAACTTACTTATTTCCAACTGACAGCTGCATCTTAAAGTTCAACTTTAGACTTCATACATTTAAACACCATCTTGTATTGAAGTGCATTTAGGTCTGACACTGTCCCATAATGCAGGATGTCGCTTTAGTTTTGATCAAATCAAAGTGAAATTAATGTTACTGATTGAATGTTCTCTGTAATGAATACCAGCAGGACAATCCATTTACTGTGTTTTATCAGCTGCAGAGCCAAACATAAAAACATACTTATGTGATTTCTGCAACTCCGACTAATACACATCTGGTTCCCATGGCAATGCAACACATACAGTGTGTGATACTGTAACTGCACGGCTTCATTCAGTGATATCAGTAACGCACAGCTCAGCACATTTACAGATAAAACACATTCAGTCAGCTGAGAATCTGTATCGCTCATAAATAATAGTCAGAAAACGAGAGACGCTCTTTCCAGCCGATTTAAACCCAAAACTCTGAACATAACCTGCTCCTGACCAGGTTAGCATCAGTTGCCATGGAGATTGAGTTATGACTATGTTACACAGTGATCCAGCAGGTTAAAAGAGTGCCACCTCTGTGACACTGAAAACTCTGGCTTTAAGCGCAACATACCTGTTAACCCACTAATCTCTGTCTGTAGTACAGCCCTCAGATCCAGCTCAACATGTGACCTGCATTAGAGTAATTACGTGGACAGGATGTGTTCTGTTGAAAAAAAAGAGTGGATTTGTTTTGTTGCTGGTCAGACTGCTGTCGTTCATTTGACTTGAGCAGACGCTCTGGATGCCATCTGTGGGCCAAAGCCTTTAATCAGCCTTAAGTCCGTCAGACGGAGCAGCAAAGGTCCTTAAGAGCTTAAACAGCACAACACTTTCACACACATCACAGATTCTCCAGTTCTGGACCATTACAGACGTTTGTTGGTGATTTTTAATGACGCTGCTGTCGTCTCTCTGGTTCCATCGTCAGTTCAGGCCTGTTTGTTGTCTTCATTACACTAACACATGTACATGATGCAGTCCAGCAGCTGTAATGGAATTAAATACACATTTAGCATGTAGTGACCTGAACGTGGCGTCCAGTGGGTCTGACAGACAGCAGCAGGAATAACTGGACCTGTGCAGCCGTGCAAGAGCAGCAGCACAGGACAGTTATGGCATTTATTGGACATGTGCACATGTTTAATGTTACAACTAGTATGTGAAAGTCACATCTACAAAGCTGGAAAATCAACCAGGCAAAAACAAAAAACAATACATATAATAACAAAAAAATGACTATATTTAAAAAGTTTGCTGTTCTCGGAAAGGAAAAAAATGTTTATTCTCCAAGATCACAAAACAAACCTCACAAATTTACTGAAAAAACACTTGAATATTTTAGATTAAGGTGGTAAATGTATGAGAAAACATCTCACAAATGTAAAAAAAAACAACAACCCAAAAACCAAACAAAACACACAAAACAAGACAAAAAAACTTGAATATTCTCTGAGCTTAAAGGAGTAGATATATGGAGGGAAACAAACTTACAAATTTGTGTGGAAAAAAAAACTTGAATAATCTGTGAGATTAAGGTGACTGAATTATATGAAAAACTTAACAGAATTTTGTGAAGAAAGTGTGAATATTCTGAGATAAGGTGGTAGACTTAGAAGAGAAAACTCACAATGTGTGTGAAAAGACAGATGTTGTGTGACATTAAGGTGATCATTTCATAAAGAAAAAACTCAGATGTCTTGTGTTATTTTAAAGAAAAAAATATGTTGTAATATAAAGGACAGATTTTTTTTTCAAGTTTTATTTGTTTTTTTTGTGTATGTGAAATTACAGATAAAAAAAGAAACAACAGAAATTTACATGCAAACTGTCTTTTTTAAATGTTTTGTTACATTTTTATTTTTTTAACAATGTTTTACTGTAAAATTGATATATAATATTTAATGTATGTAAATCAGCAAAAACATCCTATCTAAAACACATTTGCCTTTATTTGAAATAAAAATCATATAAAGGATCAAGAAATCGCAAATCACTTTTTTAGACATTTATTTCCTTTATTTGTGACATTACAAGTATTATCTGGTAACATCACACTGAAATAAGTCAGGTTTTGACACTAGATCTTGAGAGGTCGTATACAAGAGAAGAGACTCTTCAAAATCTGGCGTCAAAACGTGACTTATTTCAGTTTATATGGTGCACGTTTTGTATTAAAGTTGCATTTTATCACATTTCTACCACATTTATCTGCGTGTCAGGTCATGAACATGATCTTTGCTATCAAAGTTCAGTTATTTACAGATGAAGTGATGTGAAAAAGGGCCACAAGCACATTTAAAGAGGTTTGAGTCTCCAAATAGGAGACATAAAAGAGGACAGAAGAGAAAATTATGGCTTTGTGTTAAATCTAAGCAACGACAATATAATATGAAAAATGTACAGGATCTGCAGAAGAATAAATATCTACAAAATCTGATCTGACTTAATTTTTTATTAATCAATCAGCTGTTTGATCAGTTTTTTTTTTCTTCAAAAGTCCAAGATGACAAATGTCTTGTTCTGTCCAAAGACATTCTGCTCACTGTCACAGAGGAGGAAAGAAACAAGAACATATCCACATTTAAAAGCATAAAAGCTGAGAATTTTGCTGTATTTTTCTTTAATAATTACTCAAACCGATGAATGAATTATCAAACAGTTGGTGATTCAATTAAAAGTTGACATTAATTTATTTATCGCTGCAGCTCTAATACAGAAAGTCTGAGTCTTGCTGAACTATGTCATAGTTTCTGGATTTTTTTTTTTTCATGTTTTCCATAAATTGATGCAGAAAATGCAGCGGTTACCATGGTGATGTATCTGTGAGACGTGAACCGCCGTCATCGAAGTGAAAACCTGAAGTTACAGCACTAACCTTTAAATCCTGCTTCATATCACAAACCTCTGGTGCCTGTTTTCAGCCATAAATCGATGCAGCAAAGACATAAAGAATCAGATTTCTGTACATCTGGATCATCAGTTCCTCGTTATCGCTCACTGCAGTGAAAACAGAAATGCAATGAATGTCTGAACACATGATCACTGAGCGTCTACAACATACAGGAGGAAAACGTCTATTTTTACAAGTTTCCACCAGAACAAAGGCGTCTGACTGACTGCTGTCAACAGGCAGAACAGAAACTCTGAGCTCTGTGTGGGAGCTTTCTGTTATCATGCTGTTTTATTTAGAGCCCAGAATCAAGCTGCACAGTTCGTCCTGTACCCACATATATATTCACATATCATGATTTCATCTGACTATCAATGTAAACATTATAGAAAAAGAAAAAGATTTTTTAACAGTGTCTCAATTTAGTTCATAATGTTATTATGTTAGATTTTCTCTGTTTTGTTAAATTACACATAACAACTTGTAGAATCAGAGAAAGTATTAATTTACATCCGGACTGCAAAAAAAAAAAAAAAACCCAAACCAAACAAAACAAACAAACAAACAAAAAAACAGGCAAAAACTGTTTAAAAAAAATGTCCACTGCAAAAATGTGGATTTTTTTACAAACGTTTGCAACATTTTACTGAAAAAATTTATTTCAGAGAGTTTCCTTTTTATTGTGAAATTACAGTTAATAATTAGTAGAATCACACAACACAAATATTAATAAATAAATAAATAAACAAATAAATGTGTTTTATGCTTTCACAATGTTTGACTGTAAAAAATACTCAGGATTTTAAAAATGTATTTACTATGCCTTTATGACACTATAGCATGTCTAAGAATCAATCAATCAATCAATATAAAAATTGCCCTTTTCAGTTTTTTTCCCCAGATTTTCTTGTGTGTGACATTACAGACATCATCTAGTAAAATTTCAGAAAACAGATTACATGCCGACTGTAAGGACAGAAGAGACCAACACTGTGAATAATGTCTACAACAAATAATCTGTCTTTTAACAAATGGGAACTCGTTCTTGACGACGTGTTTTTACAAATAGCGGTGGTGTAACACTTTATTTAAATCAGCAGAAATGCAAATAGTTTTACAGATATGTGTAATTATTTGTATAAGAAAGGATTGAAAATGGCAAACCATCCCCCCTTTAAAAAAAAATCTGTATTTTAAAAAATAAATTATATTTATTCTTTTTCATTTCAAATCAATTTTACTGTATATAAATAGGCAAAATATTCTAATATTTTTGCTTCATTTTTTATAATTTTATTTTAAGGTCCTCTGTTCACATCCCGGTGAGGACACCCAGCATCTTTCTGCGTGGAGTCTCCATGTTCTCCCCGTGCAGCGTGGGTTCTCTCCGGGTTCTCCAGCTTCCTCCCACACAGTCCAAAACCATGTTGAGGTTAATTGGTGATTCTAAATTGTCCGTAGGTGTGAATGTGAGTGTGCTTGGTTGTCTGTCTCTAAGCGTAGCCCTGTGATAGACTGGTGACCTGTCCAGGGTGTCCCCTGCCTTCACCCTGAGTCAGCTGGGATAGACTCCAGCCCCCCATGACCCTCGTGAGGATTAAGCAGTGTATAGATAATGGATGGATGGATATTTTTATTTTGTTATATTTCCTTGTTAATTAATGCACCAATTTTCATTTTATTAAAAAAAAAAAACAAACTTAGAATAACAATATTTAAAATAATACATAATAAAATAAAATATAGCAAAAATATTCAAAAAATAATCAAAATATTTTATATTACTAGAAATAAAAATAAAAAATGTTACCAGGAGTTTGACACCTTCAGGGTCCAGTGAATTTACGCCCCTGAACATGTTTGTGAACGCAGCACACTAAAACAGATGATAAACTAACTTGTGTTGTGTATGTTGTGGACGTTGTGTTGTCTGGAGTGTGTACTGTGTGTGTTGTGTCCTCGGACAGCGGGCAGCCCCGGTCATGTGGCCGGGCGCACCTTGCCGCAGGCGGCTATAATTAGCTCCCGTCCCCGGAGCATATGTCGGAGCGGAGCCGCCGCAGCGCAGAAACACTTCCGCGTTGAGGGAATCCGGAAGCGGACGGTGATGAGTTAACGGCGCCGTTCACCGTCTGCAGGTACGTTCAAGCGTGTGTCTCCCGACGTCTCACCGAACCTCCGTTAGCTTGACAGGAGCTAACTCCTCCACTGTTAACGGCCGGTCGGAGCGCTGTCACGGCGGGAGGCTCCAGTCCGGTACCGGAGTTCTTGGGTCTCTCCGCCGCCGCCTTTCAACGCGTCTCAACCGGGGTGGTTCTGTGTTCCAGAGCCGGAGAACCGGAGAGCAGGTGAAGCGGAGCCGCCGCAGCAGCAGCTACATGGAGGCTAACTGAGCGGACCGGAGCACCGCGGTTCGTTAGCAGCAGGATGCCCGCCGGTAAGTCCTGAGTGTCGGTGTGTGCTGACATGGTGGAGGGCTGAAGCGCTGCGGGGCGTTTAATGTCACTGGTGGTGGTGGTGTCTAAAAACAACGGCGGAGGAATGGAGTTATAAAAAAAAGTGCAGTGGTGCGTTCAGGGACGGTGCTTGAGTGTGGAATTTTAGGAGTCACCTGGAGTCCTGATAGATGGATGATTTCATGTTTAACCCTGTGAACTCCGAGCAGCTCGTTTTTGTTTCTGTCACGGTTTTCTTCACTGTTTCACGTAAAGTTGTGCACGTGTGTGGAGGAGAACTCAGAAATGTCTTCTGTTAGAATCATACAACAACAAAACAGAAAACAACATGCATTTCTCTGATTTATTCCCTTAAAAAAAATCAAAAATGTCATCAACATGTGACCAACAGGGCCCTACATGCTATGTATGTATATGTATGAAGAGTTAAATTGCAGAAACAGATTACTCCATCTTCACAAACCTTCAGAAAACCAAATTTCCCATCATCTACCTGATACAATATCAAACTTAAGTTATCTCTATTATGTCATGTCTTCTGAGTCAAATCCACTCAGCTTCAGTTTGATTGATATTATCTCAAGCAAACGACAACAAAAGGTTTTATGAAACTCTACAAAATGGAGTTTTTGCAAATTAACTCTTCACATACTTAAGTGTTAAGATTTTTACAACCTGTACACAACCGTAGAACTGTTTTGTGTCCTTGTTTGTCATTTTGTGTTGCTTTGTCTCATGTTTGTTAGTCGTTTTGTGCCTTGTTTTTCTTCCTTTGTGTGTCGTTTTTGTCATGTTGTGTCTCTTTTATGGTCGTTTTGTCTCCACATACTACAGATACTGAACTATTTCCAGCCTCTACAGATGTTTCCTCATCAGCTGTAGAAAGATGTTTCACCATGCTGAATGTATCTCCAACAACGTGCTCCTCTGTTCACTGTTTCTGAGCCATGCTGCATTTATTTGCTTATTCCATTGATGAACTGCAGTTCATCTGAAAACTCGCTGAAGTCAAAAGTTTGTGCTTCTGACTAAACTTATTGTTCCAGCTTTGAAAATATTGGACTCTGTTGTGCTGCAAACTGCTGCTGCTAATAAAAGCAGTTCGTTAATAAAGCTTCCAGCCGGGCCGCAGAGGTCATGTCAGCAGGTTTCAGCCCTTTTATTGAGAAATTTCTCAGCGTTTCTGTGTTTTCTTTTTTTTTATTCGTGGAAACTATGTGGTGCAAGACAGATCAGTAAAAGACAGAAAGAGCTGTTAAGTTGCAGTTTGGACGCAGCGTTTAGGGCCGTTTCTGATTTTCGAGTGTGCATGTGCCTCAGGAGGATTTGTACAGTTATTGTTCATTACCACTCCCTGTCGCTTGTTGTCAGGTGAGATCACACCTGTACGGTCAGGTGGAGTCTACTCACGTGTCCGAGTCAAAACAGGTCATAATGTGAGACTGTGGGCGTTAGCTTAGCATCGCAGGCTAAGCTGTAAAATTATACAACCCCTCATAATAAACTTATTATCCTGCAGCAAAACAACAACCGGCATCCTCGGCTGCTTCTAGTATTTGATTGTGCAGCTACTTTAACTACATGAATATACAAATGGCCAACATGTTTAATGCTTCTTCTCTCTCTTTGGCTTGTTACTGGAAAGTTTGTGGTTTTGCAGGACTGATTTTATCTCATGTCCTGAAATGAAAGTGTGAATTGACAGCTGCATACTGTCTGTAGATATAAAAAGAAGTGTACAAATAGCAGAACTGCAACGTTTAATCAACTAATTGATTAACTGTCAACTATTTTGATCAATGATTAACGTGTTTGAGGTATTTTTGCAGAAAACAAAGCTTTAATTCTCTAATTACCACTTCTTAAATATGGCTATTTTTAAAAATTGATTCCTCTTTTATGACAAAACAAGACACTTTTTAGGATGTCATCTTGAGCTGATGCTATCTTCTCAATTGCCGTACATTTCATGGACTAAACAATTGATCAGATAGTCAAGAAAATACCCAACAGATTAATCGACAATGAAAATAAATGCCAACAAGTGGACACAAGTTCACTTTCACGAATGCTGCGGTGAGTTTTTGCAAGTTTAGAAGTGGAAAGTGGAACAAATGGACAAGAATTTAACAGTTTTGTGCTTCACTTACAATCTTTAGTTTTGCCTCTGAGTTGTTGTGTTGTTTTGTTCCAACAACTGAAATGCTGAGAAAAAGCTACTGTGTGCAGACGATAGTTTCTGGAGTAATTTGCATTTGAAAGCCTAAAATCAGGTTTTTTTTTCCTGCTTAAAAGAATTTTTGTCACCTTACAAAGAGATTTTAGAGGCTTCCCAATGGAAACATAAGAGATTTTAAAGTAATATATGTGTTTTTATGCAGTTTTGTTGAGAAAAATAGACATTTTTAATTCATGAAATAGTCAGAAATGACAGAAAAAATAACAGATTTCTGCATGCTCACCCCCGAAAGGCTTTTCTATAATCCTTAACATACACCTGTGCACAAAGAGCCAAACACCTGATTTCCATGTCATTAAATTTCTGGAATATTTTGCATTTTAGAGCATCAGTGAAATGAATAAACTCTGCAGGGACGCCGCAGAGTCTGTCAGGAAATCTAAGAAACAGGTCAGTCTAACAGAATCCAGCAGAATGATTTTTCTATCTTTTAAAAAAAAAAAGAAATTATTATTCTCAGATAGATTCCAGCTCACAGGATATAAGGAGAGAATGATGCAGATTTAAATCACTACATTCAGCTGCTTTTTTAAACTTGAGTTTGGGTCACGTTAACTTTTCTTTCTTCGCCGTAGAGATTCAGAAAAAGACTCGAGCTAAACAAAGAGTATGAGAGAACTGATTTCCACATTCACCGCATGACTCATTTCTGTCCGACTGAAAGCAGAAGTTAGTTCTCTGCAAGCCTCGACAGTAATGCTCGTTGTGGTGGAGTTACCGTGTTGTATTTTGGTGATGCAGTATCTGCTGGTGGGTGCACAGTTCCTCTGATCTTCTCTGACAAGCCGAAGGGTTTTGTTGTCAGCCTGGTGTAGGTGGAGTTAATCAGAGAGTTTTAATTCATAAGTTCTCTGTTGTCTGTGTGTGTGACTGATCAGCTGCTGCATTACACCAACTGTTAGAGCAACGAAACACAAGCAGCACGATGATGACTAAAGGGCTAGGATTCTTTCTACAGTCAGATTAACTGTCTGTTCTAGCAAAAACTGAACAAGAAGCACAAACATCGTCACAAATCAGGACATTAGTAGATTTCCCAGTGACTAAAGCTACGCTAACGGCCAGCAGCTAAGTTAGGAGGCAGCAACAGTTTAACCTGGAACAGTCTGGAAAACAAGTAATGCAATAAATTGTTGCCATAAAGTACGGATGTTTATGAAAACGTAGATTGAAATACTTTCTATATATCTTTAAATGTTAGTCGACCCACTTTCTGAAGGTTTTTTCTCACATTGAAATTTGAGGCTGTTTGAACAACAATATCTCAGCAACAATTAAAGATAAAAACCTGAAATGTTCACTGTTATTTCTCATCATGTCATCGATTCAGAATCTGTCATACTGGACATGTAGATCAAATAATCTTGGGTGAGTTGAAATATGACAAAACATTAACAAGTTCCATCTTTGAGTTCAAGTTAACAAACAAACCCGATAAAGCAGAAGTGAACTAGTGACGTTTTCTGAACCACGTGTAGCTGCACGTCACAATAACACAAAACCAAACATACAGAATACTTTAAATATGAGATACTTGAAGAGAAAAGAGTCGTTTTCATTGAACTTTTGTAAATGATCGAGCAGGTATGACAAGCCATTTCTGTTCACCTGTCATGACTGCAGGGTTTGAAAATGAAGAATCCGTCCATCCATCCATCATCTATACACCGCTTAATCCTCACTAGGGTCATGGGGGGCTGGAGTCTATCCCAGCTGACTCAGGGTGAAGGCAGGGGACACCCTGGACAGGTCACCAGTCTATCACAGGGCTACACTTAGAGACAGACAACCAAGCACACTCACATTCACACCTACGGACAATTTAGAATCACCAATTAACCTTAACATGTTTTTGGACTGTGTGGGAGGAAGCCGGAGAACCTGGAGAGAACCCACGCTGCACGGGGAGAACATGTCCCCCACCGGGACGCGAACCGGCGACCTTCTTGCTGTGAGGCAACAGTGCTACCAACTGCACCACCCTGTAGCCCAAAAATACGTCCATATTAAAAAGGAAAAACACCTTTTAAATTATATTTGAAAAACCATTTTCAACTCCAGAACTGGATCAATATTTTGTTTCCGTGCTGCAACTTGTCAAACTTGCGCAATTAGTTATGAAAATTAAACTAAAATAACTTCTCCTGTCATTTAGTTTCACCAAGTATTTCATAATAAAAGTATTCTACATGTTTAGTTTTGTTTTATTGTCACATGCAGCTACATATGGTTCAGGAATGAGCACTAGTTGACTTCTGCTTTATCAATTCTTTTTGATACAAGTATGTAATATGAGCTCAAAGACAGAAGTTTTCATGATTCATATTTTAACTCACCCATAATCAACGACTATTTGTTCTACTTGTCCAGTATTACAGACTCTGAATCAATAACATGATGAGAAATAACAGTGAGATTTTTAGTTTTTTTTTATCTTTAATAGTACCTGAGATATTGTTGTTCAAACAAGCTCAAATTTCAATGTGAGAGAAGTTTCTGCTGAAAGTGAGTTGACGGGCAGATCTCAACGTATTTGTTTTGTTAATCTGAGAGTACACAGATACATTTTTCAATATTTGTAGTGTTTTATGAATACATTTCAAGCATATTTAGAGATGGTTGAGCAGAAGGAACCTGTATGAACCCATATCCTCACTATTAAAGTGTTCTAGTGATAAATGACAGGATCCTGCTGTCGCATGCTGATCATTTGTAATATTTAATGTCTATCAGTTATCCTTGATTTCTAATATCAGCCCTTAAAACACTGGTACCAGTAGAATCCGGTGAAATATCCTCCGATTTTTCTGTCCCTCTGTCCTGATTTCCACCTCTTTAATCTTGAACTTGAGCCCAGTGGAGCTGCAGAAACTCTCGCCTGAAACGAGGCTCCAGCAGAAAGCATCATGTGAGTTTCTATTTCTGGAAACTTGGACTTTGGGCGCCCTCGCCTTCTTTCTTCTCCTGCAGCAGCTGCTCTGGCAGGTAACCAGCTGCCGTTTACTGCACAGCGCTTCTCCCCTACAAACCCAGTTGGCCGGCGAGCCGAGGAGGATGAGGGATGAGAGTGCGCGGCCCAGAAAGCCTCCCCCTGCAGACGCGCTCGTTGTCTGGAGGTGCAGGTGGTGTTTGGGGCCGCCGACGTGTCTGCACGGTGGCATTTCGCCGCAGACGAAGCATCTGCAGCTTCAAGGACTCTGCATCCCTGCAGGCCTCCTGTCTGCTCTGTAATTACTCCCAGTGGTAAAGTGCTGATTACATTAGCGGTAATGTGACGCCTTCAGCATCGATCCCTGATGGGCTGCAGCGGCCCAGTGTGTGTCTGTGTGTTGGATAGTGTTAAACGTGTGCATGAGTGACCTGCAGACTAGAGTGTCCAACAGAAAGCAGCTAAGTATGAGCATGTATTTGTTAAATTTACCTTGCTGATGAACTCCAGGCGTTTCTACAGTTTCTTGTTGTGCAGTTAAGAACATCTCCTGGTTGCTGTTGTTCCTCTGTAGTATTTTCCACAACCAACCCAAACACACTGGAACAGTTTTAGCCACTTTTTTGAAAAAGAGATGTGTACTTATTAAATAGATTTTCCCTGTTTTGTTAAACTACACATGATTGACAGAAAACAGAATTAATTTACATGTTGACTGTAAAACAAACAACCAAACAAAAAAAAACAGGCCAAAGCTGTAACGAATAAAAACTCCTCCTTTTTATAATTTTGTTCTTTTTTTTTTTATTGTATTGTAATTAAAATTTCAGATATTTGCTGTTAATTAAAAGAAAAATCGGAAATATTCAATATTCATTCATAAGGATTCAAAAGTGATGCGTATTGTAGTTTTTAATGTTTATTTTGCAGATTTTTTACTGTTTAGTTAAATTCTGTTTGATATCAAGTAAAATCACAAAATAGTGTCGAACAACATCCACTAAAATTTATATTTTTATATGTTCATATACAACATGTGCATTAAATCTACTGGAGATATAATTGTTTTAAGGAAAATTACTGATATATTTACTGATTCGTGCAGTTCAGTTTTACAGTTTGGCTCTATTGTGTTTTTCTTTTACGGGATTTCTTTTTAAGAGCACATATAGAAGGATTTAAACACCTTTGATCACATGATGTTTCTGATGTGGCTGATTTTTACCTGGTTGTTATGGAGATATAGATGTTCAAATTTGGAGCAGTTCTTGGTTAGATTGACAATGTATTCAGCAAAAAAAAATCAGCATTTGAACTTAGATGTAGTGAAAACTGGCCCCGATACTCTAAAGAGATGTGAGCAAGTGAAGCAGAATAAACACTGTGTTCGGTTTAATTCTGGTTTTCCAGGTTTCTGTTGATGTAAATAAAACAAACGTGCAGCAGCGTCCGACCACAGCGATGGATCCGGTGCGTTTGGTTCGTACAGAGTCAGGAAGCCAACAGACCTGGTTCAGCTTCGTTTAGTGCCGCTGCTATTTATGCTCGACACTGATTTCCAGAGTGTGTGTTGATCTATTTCGGAGCTTCACTCCTGGGTCTGTTGTGCTCCAGAGGCTCTCATTATCCTCAAAGTGTTAACCACCTCAATTAAGTCATTATGTAGGACAAACCCGCCGTCGCTGCCGTCAGTCAGAGCTGCTGCCGAACCAGGAGTCAGATCAGCTCATGGTGCAATAAGCAGCGATAAACGGAGGTCGCAAGGATTCCTGCTGGGAAATACTTTCATTTTCACTCTTATTTTGCGGAGACCTTCAGGATCTGCTTCAATCCTCCTCGTTTCTGTCCTCAAACTTCCTCTTCCCCCAAGTGTAGAGCTTATATTTAACTGTCTGAACCCCAGTTTTTCCTCACTGTGGTTTATTTTTCATTCAAATATAAAGTCCTGCTCCTCTATGGAAACAGAACAACCATGAAGAAGGAGAGAGAACTCAGAAATGTCTCCTGTCAGTGTGACAGTTAAAATGACAGAAATCATAAACAAGTCCAAATGAATGTTGAAGTGTCCACAGACACTGGAAAACAAATGAGGCTTCTCGTACTACAGATATTGAACTATTTCCATGTTTTCAGCCTCTACAGACGTTTCCTCTCTACTCTGCTCATCGGCCGTAGAAAGATGTTTCACCATGCTGAATGTATCTTCAACAACTTGCTTCTCTGTTCACTGTTTCTGAGCCATGCTGCATTTATTTTATTGATCCAGTGGGTTTGATTTTTCTCAAAACGCTGCCTACAGTTCACCTACAAAACTCCAAATGTAAAACTGTTGATCACAGCTGAGGAGCGCAAAACTTTACATTTTTACGTGAAATTTGCAATAAACATCAAATTAAATGATTTTTGTGAAATATCCGGATTTAACCCTTAGATTTAATACCTTTTCCTGAGCGAATGAGGCACGATTAGTTCAAGGACAGTTGTAAAGTTGAACATCAGACAATTCTTTCAGGTTTTACAGTTTCTGGCTCTGATAAATTGTGTAATTTTGGCGTTCAGAAAGTTAAAGTGACGTTTTGTGGAATTTCTTGTACAGATTTTCATTCATTGGCGCTGCAGGTGTTTCAAAAAATCAAAGAAAAGAAAAGCAGCACTATTCAGCTTCATCGTGGTGCCTAGAAAAAACAATGTGATTGTTTTTCCCAAACCAAAACTAAAAAAAATAATAAATGCAGTGCTGCTGTTTTATCACCATTTGGTGCCTTTTGTAGTCGCTGAAGTCAGCAATCAGCAGAAAATTGAATCATAAAGGAGTAGAAGTCAGAGTGAAGGATTTCTCTGATCAGTCTTCAGACAAAGATAAATTAAACACAGTCAGCTGGACAGTAGGTATCCAAGGCAGAGAGGAGGGATGTCAGCAGGACCGATTCAGTACCGTCTGAACCAGAACTTGTATTTAATCGACACTGGACTGTAACAACTATGTGTAGTACTCTAAGTTGTAAGTTATAGATGACTAAAAGTCAGAATAAAAACGTGTCCCACTATACAAGCAAACAGCAAATCTTCATATTTGGAGCCACTTTGAAAAAGGACTGTTTAATTTTCTAAATAAGTTCCTAAATAATATGTAAATGAGGGGCGTGAAAATACACACAATGATCGATTGGTGTGAGCTTTAATCCGCCTTAACTACAAACAGACTCTGCTAAACATGAGAACTCTGGTCTGCAGCGACGGAGCATCGAGCTTTATTTCCTGCACACACAAACCCAGATTGTAAAAACTGTGTTTTCCTGATGCTGCAGAGCGACCAACGCTGTGACCCTCTGAGCTACTAGATGAAGCTCTGAACAATTATTTATTTTGTGGCCTTTTTACAGTGTGATGCAGAACCTCTGCTCACTTTCCCTGAAGCTCAACAAGCCTTTACGTTGTAGTTCATGGTGGTGTGATCATTTCCTGCCGTGTTGGGGGAGGTGCTGTGGGTCTGTTTCACTATAAAACTCCAGCACTTTCTTATTTACTGCATTTGTCAGACAAGTTGCATATTACATCATATTTTGTCTTGTTTTCTGTCAGTCACTTGTGCTTTGTGTAGTTCGGGTAACCACATTTATTTGTGTTGAGAAACTGAATGAGCATGCAGTGCAGAGGTGTGTAATTCATCACATCTGGTTTAGTTCTTAGTATTAATATGTTCATTTACATGACTCTAAAAGAACACATAAAAAAAAACCCAAAACAGAACGAAAATTAGGCCAAACATGTAAATGGTGTCCCAGTCAAAAATCTGTATTTTTATCTTACAACTATGTGTGACTGTAAAATTACGCTGTTTTACTGTATTTAGATCCACTGAAAATATTTTTATTTTACAGGTAATTGTTTTTATTTTCATTGGTTTTTAATCACAATATTCCACCATTTATATATTTATTTTTTCCTGTCGCTCTTACTGGCAGTTTTCCTGTTTTTTTTTTTTTAATTATTATATTTATTATTACTATTGTTATAGTTTAAAAAACAAAAACAGAATTATTTTTATTTATTTATTTATCTATTTATTTATTTGATCACATGATCTTCCTAATGTAGCTGATTTTATCTGGTTGTTATGGAGACATAGATGTCCACATCTAGAGCAGTTCTTTGTTGGGGCACAAAATCTGCACATTAGAACTGTGAAGGTTTTAACCTGATGATGTTTCATGTGAAGCACATTTTTGAAATCGCACAAAAAAAAAAAAAAAAAAAACAGAATGGAAAATGTGAATAAGACTTCAAAAAATTTTTTTAACTGTATTGAAGCAAATAAACTCTGCTGCGTAGTCTCACCAGGAGGGGGCGCTGTAGGTAACATGGCCATAATAAACATAGTAGAAGAAGACGGAAACATAATGAGCTGTTCGTATACTGACAAAATATTTTTTTGAGGAAGACACAAATAAACCTTGTGTGTCAAAAATAGAGAGAAATTGTGAATATTCAAGCATGTTTTATAAACATCTAGACAACAGAACAGCTGATCAGTCGTAAGACAAATGTTTGCTACACATATTTTTTATATTTTTTCACATTTTCTATTGATTGTGCGAAATGTTAAAAAAAAAATATTGTGGAAACACAAATATAGACAGAATCAGGTACCAACCTAATATGGGTCATTCCATTCACCCAAGACCTCCCAGTTGAGCTCATGGATTTTCTTAATGAAAAATAAGGCAAAAACTTGCAAAAATGTAAAATTTTACAACTTCAACAATTTTTCTTTAAAGCATCTTTAAATCCTCACCAATTATTTTTCTCAGGAATTGGCAGTTTTTTAATTTAATTTAAAATTTTTTTTGCAAGATGCAAGCAAGCGAGACCTGTGTTTCTACTTGTCGTAAATGTGGGTGTTAAAGGGTATTTTCTGCGTGTTCAGCCCTTCAAAGTCACGTCCGATGAGAACCTGGTTACCCAACATGCATCTGTGTCCCAGGTGGAACAGCAGAGGAAATCAAAGTCAATCAAACCCGGCCGTTTTGAAGCTCCGCCGGTTCAATTGTGAGTCGGTTCCTGTGCTCTCAGGACGGTTCCTGCCTCAGTTGTTGGCGGTGATTTGTATGCACAGTGGAAGACGGTTTGTTCTGCAAAGGAGGATTTCGGCCTAAATATAACTTCAAAGGAGATGCGCCTCCCTCTGTTTCCTCCGCCGGTCGCATCTTTGCAGACAAGGAAGCTTTTATCTCCGTCTGCTTGTTGGGCGACGCTTGGCTCGCTGGTTTTTAGCGTTTCGGAAAGGATTTTACACCCTATTCCTTTGGCCTGTTTTGTAGTCGGATATTTCCTCGTGTCTCTGTCGACATCTGGCAGGTGTTGGTGCAGCGATCCTGCAGCAGCATGTAAAGTGTCTGAGAAAAGATGTGGCTGTTCCACATTCAGGGTGAAAAAAACATGTTGGATGGAAATTGTGATGTATAGAAACATATATGTTAAATTAAAACAGAATACTCAGATGGTGAACGGTGTTTTGAGTTTTTTTTTGTAAATCAAGCAGCATTTCAGATGGCAAAAACATGTCACATTAGCAATGCAACAATACTGAATAACTGATTTTACTGAAGTTTACATGTGACATGGCCAAAAATATCTGGACATGCATGTGTTAAACCTGCAGTTTGGATCTTTTGTCGCCCCCTTCTGGCAGTGACAGTAATGACGCAAACACTGCTGACACCTGCTTTCTTTTTCAGACTGTAATTTCTTGTCTAAAGTTTATTCTTTATGTACAGTATCAAAAACTAGGGTTTTCTTTGATTGTTTACCGTAGCAGTTGCTTCCTTCCTGACTACAGTTGCTGCCATCTCCAGCTCAGGCAACCCAGTCATTGCTGCATTGCAGTGCAGAAATGTCGCCACAGAAACCAAATTTAAATCTGCAGTACACTCAGAAATACAAATATTTATACTTGTCTGAAGCTCATACCCTTTGTTAGCATTGTGCGGGTGTCTTTAGCTTGAATTTAGGGATGCAAATTCTAACACTTTTGTAAACCAGTAGCGTTGTTACATAATGATAAATAGATGGACATTTCTCTATGTGCTCATGTTGCTGTTTCTGTCAAGTGACATTAGCAACCTAGCCACTGGGATATAACAACACTTGTGGACCAAGAGTGGTCATAGAACCAAGAGCTCTGGTTAGAGGTCATTAACCTCCACAGAAGTCTTTGTCATGGTGTCCCTGTAGTAGCTAAACCCCCACAATGCTCTCTGCTGCCAACATGAACTTCCTGTAGTCTGAGTGATGCCTCCTCTGGCCTCTACAGTATCAAACAGTAAGAGACTCCACTTGGTGGAGCAGCCAGGTACTACAGCTGATCTGCAGTACATTTTATGACATGCACGACCTTCTTCTTCTTCTTCTGCCTTATCAGTTTAATTATTGACAGCAGCTAGTTGATTACCAGTTAATCATTGGAACTAATGTTCAAGACCTGCAAGGCCAGACTGAGATTTTGTTAAGATCTCCGCATACGTTCACCACTGTAGCATACTTTATTAGCACATCAGACAGTAGAAATAATCTCAGATTAAGGTTTCAAAAATCCAGACTTGACGTTTCTTATAGAGGTCAAACCTGCTGTAGTTAATGGTGGATAAAAAAATATGGTTATACTGAGGCTGCTGGTGGCGTTTATAGTAAATTTTCTGCAGAGTAAAAGTAAGGAAGCATGTTTTTTATTTTTTATTTTTTTCCTCATGTCAAAAATACATTTAAAAAAATGTAACCATATTCAGTGTTTTACTTACATGTGTCTGGAAACAGCCGTTGGATCATCATGAGACACAAAGCTCTTGTTTAAAACTGATTTTATTTGCCAGAGGAGTGAAAATATGTTTATTCTTTGTCTGTAGCTGAGGAGGAGCCTCATTGTATTACTGGAAGACATTCACTTTCCTGTTGTTGCATATAAAATGCCTGAATTGCAGCCTCGTGTGATACTAAACTGCTAATCTGTGTGGATAGAACTCAAACCAACACCAGTAGTTCAAATCTCTTGTTGCTCATATAAACTGCGGCCTCTTTGCTGCTTATTTGTGCTGCAGACAAGAGCTGCTGCATCACTGTCACCCTTTTCCTAAAACTACTACATCTCCCAGAATACATTTATTCTCAGCGTTTTGTTTTAAAGTGGACTTTTTTTGGCAGCTAAATTGGGAATGAGGGGAACAAATGGTGTGATACGTGAGGATGAGTGTCCATGTTTGGCTGTGAGATTCCTTCAGCTCTGCAGTTTGTCCTTTTATGGATGCGAGATGCTGTTTGTGAATCCGTGGAAAGAATGTCTGCTGCATGATGGAAACTGTCCGCTCTGTGTTCAGAGCTTCAGTGCTGGTTCTATCTGTTCTAGAATTAGCACAGTTTAGTAGTTTATAGTTAAATATAGTTAAATTTGTGCTTCAGCGTCCCATCCCTCACGGTGCAGTTTCACAAAATGTACATCTTTTGGTCATTTGCAAAAGAAAAACACAAATAAAAAGCCAAGAAAACTGTTGTGCATCAACGTTTAGTCATGAATAAATTGCCATTAATGATTGAGACAGTTAATAATATTTTAACAGATAATGGAGAAGACGTGTGGTTTTACTGTCAGAAAACAGTTTGCTGTTCTGTCGCCTCTTGCAGTTTAATACATGGATTAATGAATGAAAAAGCTGGATGTGGCGCCAACGTTCAGCTTTGTTGTGTTTAGAGCTCCAGCGATTAGTTGATTATTTGTTTGCCAACATTTTAAATCGTTCACTAACAATTTTGATAATCTATCAGTTTGGGAAGTTTTTTTAGGAGAAAAAAAAGTCTGAATTATGTATTTTAAGCTTCTTACATGTGAGTTTTTTTTTCTGGTTTCTTGCCCTTCAGTGGCAGTAAACTGAAAATCTTTGTGTTGTGGACAAAACAAGACATTTGTTGAATCACAATGAAAGCAAGAGTCCCAATTTTGATGACATTTTTTATGAGTTTGAATTGATCGTTAAGAAAATAGTTTAATATTATCCCCGAGAGCGTCTCGCTCTGTTAGTTTTTCATTGAGTTCTGGCCAGAAGTCAACATTTTTTGGATGCTTATGGTCGTTCCGTTGAGCTATTTTAAACTCCAGACATCACAAACTGGGGGACTTTCACGTTATGAAAGCAGTAACTTATGTGACCCTCTGCGTGGTCGTGGAAAAAACACAACATCTTTCAATGGAGAAGTGTGAATGTTTGGAGACGTGAGGCTTTTATTAAACAGTTTCCATCAGTTTCAGTTCAGCAGCCTGTTTGTCTTTTCTAATGGACTTGAGTGGAAGTTACTCTCTCCGCTGTTTATTCAGTAATGGAGGAGTCGAGGTGTGCTTTAGTTCAGTTTGTAGCTGCTAATAGAATAAAAGAACTGTGATTCGTCGTTTAGCGGCTCGACCAAAGTGCAATATTTAATATAAGGGCTTTTTCATGAGAAAATATTACTGTGCTCTTCTTTCAAAGTGTCTCGTAGATACAGAATCATATCGGTGTCTACTGAAAGGAGTCATGCAGAAACGTTTGCCTTTTTTTTTTTTTAAGCTTTGATTCGTGTTTGTCCAGACTGACTCTAAAATTAGTGTCTGAGCTGTCGGACTAGTGTGAAGCCTGATGGTATCTGCAGCCGCCATCTGTGACACACACACACACACACACACACACACTCTCAGGGGTATTCTATACCTGTGAGGATGCCGTCTAACCTTGAATCTAACTTTGAAAATGCGACTTCCAGACAATTTTTTTTTTCTCCCCTGAAAACTGACATTTTGCAAAATCCAGACTGCGTAAATCTTCAAACATTAACAATGAAAACACACGTTCCTTCACTGTCTGAAAATGTCTTCATGTTGCCTTTTAGCAATTGTTATCACTACTACAAATCACAGATTGTAAAAGTCCGCCTGACCTTTTTGAAACATTCTTGTTTTCTGAAAAATGAGCTTGGCTTAAGATGGAACATGATTGTAATTGCAGAGAGTTCAAGTATTAACACAATAAAATGGATCTAACAAGACATACAGATGAAGCCATAAAGGTGCAGTGCAATGTAAAATGTCTGACTTAAATAGCCTCAAGGGCATTTCAATGGATATTTAGAGTGTGTGCAGTTTTAACGATAGGTAAGTAATATATCATATATGCAGAAATATCCTTAATTTTCAGAAATGTGGCGTTCCAAAAGGGTCCAAAATTGCCAAATCTAAAAAAAAAAAAGTCTTCCTTTTCACGGTCTTTTACTATTACTGAGCTCACAACCTCCAGTTCATCATGAAAATAAATCGTTCACATTTTTAGTTGTCAAAGATCCTCAATTTTGCACAACATCCTCGTGTTCAAGGTCTGAAAGCAAAATTAGTCCTCACATAGATGGAGACACACATTAAAAAAACACTGTTACACAACCTCACAGGCCCACACAGATGTTGATGCACACTACTACACACACACACTCACACACTCACACACATGCATGCACACGTTTTAGAAATGCTAAATTCCTTCAGCTGCAGTGAATCTGCATAATTACACTCCAATCAGGATGATTAAAACACCTTCAGCCCAACACACACACAAGCATTTGTGTCGTCTCTGCAGCAGTGTGTGTGTGTTTTCAGGGTGTTTCTCTCTCAGCACTCGGAACGAATCGGTACCGAGGGGATTTTTAGGCGTTTTGGACTCGACTGTGCAGCGTTGCAGCTTCACCTGCAGCCTTTAGCAGATCAGCTGCTGTTGCTGCTGCTGCTGCTGCTGCTGCTGCCGGCAGCATCGAGGGGAAACACGAGCTCTGCAAGGTCAGCGATGAGTGTCAGTGTGTGAGGAGGGGGGAGAGAGGAAGAGGCAGAGCGAGGCTGGAAACAGCAGAAAGAGGGAGAAGCGGAGGAGTGGAGGTCCACCTGGCAGGCCGTCCAGCTCGACATGGATTCAGAGAACAACGAGTCGGGTAGGAGGCTGTTTCTTAATCTGCCGTGTTGTTGTGACGCTCAGCAGCCTCCTCTGCTGTGTGACGCTAACAGAGGAGCTGACAGAGTCCAGGTTTGTGTCTCGGCGGCGGCCATTGATCTGCTCCCTGTGTGAAGCCCACTCCCGCCGGCCGTCCAATCAGACACCCGGCTCCGCTCGACTGACGTGCCTCCGGGCCAATCGGCTGCGAGCGCACAGATTCCGTGTTGCCACAAGAAGTGAGCGATGAGCCTCGACAGGATGCTGATGGTTGTTTTTATGAATCGAAGCTCAGCAGCAGCTGTGGCGTCTGTGTGGGAATCTGTCACGTATGAAAGTTTGAACAGCCTGAAACGCCTGTTGGCTGAACTCTGCTCTTCAAACCAAAACACGCTCTGAAAAAAGTGTATTTCTGCTTATTTTTCTGAGATCAGAGATAGCAAGAGAGGAAATAGTTGCACCAGTTTGACCAGTATTGTTATTTGCTGATAGATGATTTTCAAATCATTCAGTTTGATGTTTTTGTCGTATTAAAACAGCGTAATCGTGCAGATGAAGCAGCTGGTGAAGTCGGACTTTTTCCAGATTTGTGCAGATGTTTGCCAAGTTTCTTCTGTTTGACCTCTGCGACGCCCTTCGTCAGAGCCAAGAAAAATCTCTGCACTGCTTCACGCGTCAGCCTCGGTGATTTAGCAGATAAATACTTTCTCTACTGTCAGTAATGCATGATGCAGCATTTTTAGACTCAGGTCAAATATGTGCACATGCACGAGGAATTTACATATAAACACACACAATGTTTAACTACTATGCTACAATAAATATGTGCAAACTGTGCAGATTGTTAATAGCAGTCAGTACAGGGTTGTTGAGAGCAGCAGCAGCAGCACATTTAATGTATTTTCATATAATCTGGAGTTTAACTAGAATCCAGGACACAAATTGCTCAGGGGCCCAATATGTTCTGACCCCACTGTGATAAAAAGTCAACAAAAATGACCTTTTTTTCACGTTCATGACCAAATATTATAACATAAAGTATTCTATATGTTTAGTTCTGTATTAGTATTACATGCAGCTACATATGGTTTAGAAATATATCATTAGTTGAATTCTTCATTTTCAATTTTGTGCTTAATATGAGCTCAAAGATGGAACTTTTCATGATGGCTTAATTTAAAAAAATAAAAAAATAATCACTCATCATAAACAGAGATTATTTGATCTACTTGTCAAACGTTACAGATTCTGAATCAATGACACGATGAGAAATACCAGTGAGAATTTTTGGTTTTTCTCTCTAATAGTTGCTGAGATATCGTTGTTCAAACAGCCTCAAATTTCAATGTGAGAAAAACACGGTTAAAAATCCTTCAAATTTCACAGATAACATTTAAATTATCCATGTTTTATGCATTAGAGTTTTTAAAATTTCCAGACCGTTTCAGGTCAGCGTGTTGTTCCTCCTAACCGAGCTGCCAGCTGTGTTAGCATACGTACTGATGTCCTGATGTGTCGCGGTGGTTGTGCTTCTTCTTGTGTTATGGCTTGAGAGATGTGTTTTTTTTTCATATTTCTGCTCATGTATAATCAGAGATTATTTGATCTACTTGTCCAGTATTACAGATTCTGAGTCAACGACACGATGAGAAATAACAGTGAACATTTCAGGTTTTTAACTTTAATAGTTGCTGAGATGTCGTTGTTTAAACAGCCTCAAATTTCAATGAAAAAACCTGCTCAAAGTGGGTCAACAGGGACATTTTTATTCCTTTTTTTTCCTTGGAAAGTATTATATATCAAGCTAAAATGTCACAGTTTAGTATAGTTTATAGATTAGATTTATAGTTTATGGTAAATAAAAGCTTCATGCAAATCACAGATGGTGGAGCAGAAGGAACCTGATGATCTGAGATGGAGTAAACCAGTCGCATCCAGAATCTCCTTCATACAATGTTCACTCTGCCTGCAAACACAACAGAATGGATGCAACGCTGCCACACAACAAGCTGCCTGTAACCACCGTAACTCGGGTTATTAACTAACATGCAGTTCAGTAGCGCTCCTCCACCGTTGACTGAACGTCCTCGAAATGTTGAGTCTGGGTTTGCAGGTGAATCTGAGCATGAAGGACTGCGTTCAGCTGCTTTAGCGGCTGCCGCTCGTCCTCGAGCCTCCGGCTGGCAGATGTTTGATTGGCGGCACCAGAGGTCATGTGCTGCTGCCTTTCATGCTCAATTAAGTCCCTCCATCCAGCCCTCGCTGCGAGACACCACGTTTGTCTTTGTGAGGACCCTCATTGACATGCAAGTCGAGCAACTACATGTAACCCAAACAGCAGCGGCAGCGGCCTGATTCTAACCTTGGCTCTGATACAGGGCTCCAACAGGCTTTCAGAGCACAGAGGAGTGGATGTAAACCCTGCTACACACAGCAACACTAGCTATATACATTTTTTTTAATTCAGTTGAAAATTTTAAAAGATGTATACATCTAAATTCATAAATCTGTGACCAAGGTTGAGCTGCAAGAGGCTGCAAATCCTTTATTGTGGAGTTTTAGTCCAACGCTGTCACCTCTGCTGCTGTACCAAGTTACAGCAGAAAAAATGTAATAAACATATTTGTGATCAAGTATTTCAGATTAAAAAATATTCTATATGTTTAGTTTGGTATTTTTGTGACATGCAGCCACATATGGTTCTGAAAATATCACTAGTTGACTTCTGCATTATCAGGTTTTTTATTTAACATGAGCTCAAAGATGGGACTTTAAATGACGACTGCAATTTTTTTAAATAATTCAACTCACCCACAATCAGAGATTATTTGATATATTTGTCAAGTAGTGAAAATTTCAGGTTTTAATCTGTAACAGTCCTTGAGATATTTTTGTTCAAACACCCTCAGATGTCAGTGTGGAGAAGTTCACAAATGGCATTTTAAACGTCCCTGTTTTGTGCACTGAAAATTTGAGGCAGATCAGAGACGATCAAGCGGAAACCTTAAAACATTGTTTATTTTCCAGATTGTGACATTACAGTTAATATATTTGTGTACTTGTTGTAATTGCTCCAAGAATTAAATTGGATTCTCTGTGGTATTATAAGGTCTTAAAGAGGCTTAAAAATGTAGATGGAAGCACAAATGGATGCACGCACAAAAAAACCACACACTTGGCTACAAACAAAGTGCACACAGCACAAACACACGTGTCCTCCTGTCAGAATAGCTGACTGTAAGATGTACTGCAACACACACCAACACAACACAATATCTGACTAAGTATCAGCTGGCAGAGCAGCAGGACGTCATTCTGCAGACACACAAACTGCTCAGAGCGCTGCAGCTCACATTTATTTTTACACAAACACACTGTGCAGGCAGAGATGTACAAAAAGAAAATGTTAAAATTATTAATTAAGCTCATTTTATTATTAGTATATCTGTGTTTTTTTTCCCTTCTCTTATCACTACAGGCAGGTTTTATATCAATTTATTCATTTAACCGCAGTTGGGTTCAGGTTAGGCGCTCACTCCCTGAGTTCATGAAGCTCTTGCTAAGAGCAGAGTTTGCTTTAAATTTGCAAATTTCCATTTCCAGCTCCAGAGCTGTGTTTCTGTTAAGTGACATAAGAGAAAGCGGAGTTGACAGCTGTCATCTTGAGCTAACCTGTGCTTCGATTTTGCGGTTAAAGCTAAATTCTCAGGCTGCACCAACTGAGGAAAATCTTGGCTGACTTAGTTCGTAGCTGCTCTTCAGGCAATCGATTGTAGAAAAAATACATCCGCAGTTTATTTTGTGCATAAACTGAACGTTCTACACTCCAGCTGAAGCCTAAATCAATTTAAAATCAATGACGTACAACTATATCATCTGGAGATTTTGACTCTTTTTGTGTTGATTTTGCTTCTTTTTAGGGTGATTTTGTATCTTTGTGGTGCTTTTGCCTCCTTTCGTGGGGATTTGGCTGTTTATAGTGAACTGTTTTTGTGGTTAATGTGATTTTTTTGTTTTTTAATTTTTATGTAGAACTCCTCATTATGAAAGTAAAGTATGTGGTTTGTTTGTTTGTTTAATCAGTTTTATTCCCTAATGTTATTTATTTTGTATTTGCATAACCTTGGCAGAGTACTGGAATTGTAGAAATGTACATTTCTTTGCAGACGATGCTGTGTAGTTTCTGGGAAACAGTTCTTAGTAATCATAGTCTCCCTGCACTTTTTGTTCTGGTTTTGGTTTGTATTCTGGCCTGATGCCATTTAAATGTCTTTGATGTACTGCAAACTGAAATAAAACCTCACATTAACGCAGGTGTAACAATGAGACTTTGGTCTGCTGACAGCATGTTGATCAACCAATCAACTTGGACACTCAAGCCCAAGAAATATGAATTTGATCTAGTGCAGTGTCTCTAAAATGATAAATCTGCAGGTATGACGATGAATCGAGTCAACATGGAGCAGACTCAGAGAAAGGAGAGGCTGGACTTCATATTACTGTGGTGCTGTGTAGTTTTTATTTATCTGGATTCTGAATTTGTGCAGTTTTAAAAGAATGTTAAAGTGAGAACTGAAAAACAGATTAGCCTCTTTTGGTTTTGGTTGAACTGACCATATGTAAAGCTGACAAGATATAAACCGTGATTTTGCGGAAACGGTCTCTTGTGCTGTTGATGTTTGGAAAATCAGCAGTTTGATCAGTGCAGATGGGATCAACTACCGAGCAGCTGAACTTAAAATTAAACTTCTCTGTCCAAATGGGGCTCACTGGTGGAATTACTCTCCTTCTTGACCTTTCCAGTGTAAATTATCACGCAGACTTTCTGAGTTTTGAGCTTCAAGCCACATTTTTTACATGACGGTGAAAAGGCTAAGAAGAGCCTGAAACTGGTACTTTAAGAAGTCCTGCTCCCAGCGCTTCATTATCATCTGAAATATGGCTTCGGAGGTACTGAAGTTACATCAAATTTGAATCAGATCAGACAAACTCTGAGGATGGAAGCACATATTTTTGACAACTGTGATTCAGGACAAGCTCAGATACTCGGATTCACCATAAAAAAAAAAACTCCTTTTTCAGTCTTTGTCGTCTTGATCTAATGAAGTCTGAGTCTGAATCTGCTCAACCAGGAAATCAAACATGACTGTATTTCTCTGAGTGTGCAGAAATCCAGCCTTTAACATTTCCTTCTCTTTTCCTACTTCATGTTTTTCTCTTCCAACCTGTGTGCGACATTAACATTTCCAGACGTTTTGCTGATATTTAACCTACATCTCAGAACGTTTCACTGACAGTGGGCCTTGAAATGTATTTTTTTATTTTTTTATCTTGGATGATTCACACTAAAGTAGGTCACAGTCTATAGGTTCGATAAAAAGAAGTTATATTCTCCCCTAGAACTTACTCACACAGGATTCTGAGGCATTTTGGAGTTGATGTTCGTTGGCTTCTGAGATGTTATTTGCTTTGGTTCTCCTTTCAGGAAACAGTAGAATAAAATCTGAAGGAGAAAGGAGGTGGTTGTGGTTTAAAGATGGAATTAAAATAATTTGTCTGCCAATGAAATAGTAGAGGTTGGCCATTATAGCTGACACATGTATTTCATTTCTGTCTGTTGATAGTTTTGGATCAGTTTATCAACCATTTTTTTTTAAAGAGGCTATTTTGTTCTGCTGTAATGTTCTGCATTTAAGTCAAACTAGCAAACATGGGATCATATCATTTTCTTATTTCTGTTAATTAAGGATGTCCTGCTCAAGTTTTATTGTTTATGTCTTTTTATTTAGTCCCAATCTACTAACATTTTTCGAGATAACACACACACGGCAAGCACATTAAAATTATTAAAATCCAATGTATCTACTTGACAGCTGAATATCTCCAGTGCATTAAGACAAATCTTGCATTTCTGCCTCCGATCTGTTCCTTCATGTTCTGTTGGTGTTCAGGACCTCTCTTACTGTTTAATACTGTAGAGACCAGAGGAGGCAGCACTCTGCATTGTAGGAGTTTATTTTGCAACGGTCACCATGACAAAGACCTCTGAGTTCATGTAGTCAGGAGACACTCAGATCAATTTGTGCTCTTGATTAATTAGTTACTTATTGATAACTATTCTATTAGGGATTAGAAAAACAGTTCAGAACTTGCATCCTTTGCGTCCTGCTACAAATTGTGCTCTTTCTTTATGACACTTGCGTAATAACAGATGCAAACAAAGGAACTATCGGTATTGCTGTGTGTTTATCAGCCATATAAATCAACATTTTCTCGCTCTATAATTATGACAATTTGATATTTTGTGCTTTTTACACTGCAGTAATTAATGTGAATTGAAATACAACAGCCTGCACTCTGGTTGGTCTTTTATTTTTTATTTTTACTGACTGAATGATCAATCAAAGATGTACCTGCAGGTTAATCTCAAATAAAAGCAGTGAGGTGCAGCCTTAAGTCACGCACTTACTTCATTTCCTTCGTCACCACATTTATTTTTTCTCAGCTAAGTTCATACAAGCTGAGACTCAAATTATTTTAAAGAGGTCGGGGGTTAGTCTTGGCTTTTTTAAATATTTAATATTTGAAGTCATGACTGCATGTTGAATCAATAATGATTCACGGAGCTGCAGTTCCAAACGTCATGTAAGAATTAGATTGGTTTGCACGAGCGTGTGTGATTTGCCTTGATTAAAGAAACTGATGGAATTCTAATTGAGTGATCGCTTCACTGACTCTCTTCAACCGGATTGGTGGAGATGCAGGAAGTGAAATCCGTTCTGATTGGCTGCACTAAAAATGGTTATTAATGGTGTAATTATTTAAGGGGCTGATTTCAGCTGCTGCAGTGACGACATCAATCTGTTCGCTTTGGGATGAGAAATACATCAGCGGCCCGCAAGACAGAAAATTAAATCATCGCTCCATTAATGGAATTTCAGACAGTAATTACATTGAATGATCAAAGCTCAGTTACGGACGAGGGTAAATACTGTAAACCTGGTTGTGAGTGGCGATTTTTGTGGTTCTAGAGGTTACTCTGATGAGTTTTGTTGTCTATATATTGTCGTGCACATTCAAAACTAAACCAGGTTACAATCAGTTTTTTAAAATTCTACAATATAGTTTTTAGTTTTCCTAAATTCTAAGGATTTTTAAGGCCCCTTTAATTTATTTTTTTTTTTAAATCAGAAATATAAACTTGTCAGTCTGGAAAATGAATAAATATTTGTGTTTCCTTTTTTTTCTCTCTCTCCATTTTTCATGTGTAATTTTAAAATTATCTGTCAGCAAATTGATGTAATTAATAGTTATTCTTAAAATATTTGAAATTACACGTTAATGCATCCCTTGTTAATTCATATAATTTATTGCAGTTCACCAAATGATTGATTCAGTTGAATCTATTCTAATTAATTTCTGGTATTTAACAGCAAACAGCTAATAAATGACAAACATTTTAAAGTGAGAATAAAATCACTCGTGTTGGATTATTTTAGAATTTTATTTTTTGCAATATTTTAGCATAAATTTTGTAAAATAATTTTTGAATTCTTTTTGACAGCGGATACTGATATAGCTGTTATAAAATCAACATACAGTACATGCCCATATCGGAGCGGTTAAATTTAAAGCAAAGGTTCAAATAAAAGTTACATTTTAAATCCATTACATTTAGGTGTGTTTATTTATTTATTTCACACAAATTGCTCATCGTACACCTACAGTCAGGAAGGACTAAAAAAAGAGCTGTGACTAAATAACACTCTTGTGTTTTACATGAATCTCAGATGAACATAATAAAGTGGATGAATAGCAGCTGAGCTCACATGCAATGAAACTGCAGCTTAACTCACTTTTTTAAAGATTTGAAATCAAAACAAGAGGACTGATGAAGCCGACGTCAGGTGCTGTAGCTGTTCTCGTGTTACCTGCTTCGGTTTCAAACTGATGTATTTAAAACCACAGGCCCGAATGCTGCCAGATTTCCAAATGAAACCGGAGTAAACCGAGGCCCCGCAGTGCTTTCCAGAATACCGAGTTCCTGGAATCTCGGCTGCGAGATTAATTGATGCGTGATCGGTTTAATTTAGTCTCCGGCAGATCGAGGAGATTTGATTGCTGATGGAGATTCATTCGGCGGCAGCTAATTGGATTTGTTCCGGCTTTAGAGAACCAGGACTTTGTTTATGAGCTTGTTTCTGACTCCACTTGTCATAAATCTTGCGGCAGATGTTCTGTATTCGCTGCACGTCTTTGCTGTTGGCTGCTGCACATTAATTGTATATAAATGTTGTTTTTCATGCAGCAGAAATTAGCAGAACGTAATGTGTGTCATGTGTTTTGGATTTCACTGGAACATTGCAGCAGTTCAGTGACACTTGAGTAAAAGATCTGGTGTTTGATCTCTGCTGCTTCATGCATCTGTTAAATTCCCCCACAAACACGCCTGATTAAACGTAATAAGCTATTGATCGGGTATTGATCGAGCATGCCAAGATCCAGCAAGGCTTGATAAACAGTTGGACTTATTCCACTGAATACTGATTGTTGAATGCTTCCTGAGCGAAGACATTGTTCTATTTATGATTGATGCTGCTGTTCGGACCTGTTTTTGAATTTTTGAATTATAATACGTTTAGTTTGTTGCTTTTAACTGCACTCTTCAAGCTTTTCAAATGATGAAACAATGATTTCAGGTTATCAATTTGCTGATAATTTTCTTTCTTCAAATATTTTGGCTGCTGGTTGGACAAATGGCATTATTTGAGAAACATATTTTGCCGAAAATTAGTTAAAAAGAAAACTAACGACACCGATAATCGAAAAAAATTTTGATTGTCAGATCCAAAAATCCTCCAAAGCAACATTCACGTTATCTCAGTTGTGTTTTTGAAGGAGCTGTAGCCCTACTTTTGCATTTTTGTTGGTTTTAATAATTCGATTTTGTTGTTTTTTGTTTTTGGCCTGGGCAGCGGTGGTTAGCATCGTTGCCTCGCAGCAGGCAGGTCGCCAGTTCGCGTCCCGGTGAGGACACCTGGGATCTTCTTGCGTGGAGTTTGCATGTTCTCCCCGTGCAGCGTGGGTTCTCTCCAGGTTCTCCGGCTTCCTCCCAAAAAACACGTTGAGGTTAATTGGTGATTCTAAATTGTCCGTAGGTGTGAATGTGAGTGTGCTTGGTTGTCTGTCTCTAAGTGTAGCCCTGTGATAGACTGGTGACCTGTCCAGGGTGTCCCCTGCCTTCACCCTGAGTCAGCTGGGATAGACTCCAACCCCCCATGACCCCAATGAGGATTAAGCGGTGTATAGATAATGGATGGATGGATGGTTTATAAAAACAACATCTTCAGTCTGTCCTCCCAGTTTGACCTGCAGGAGGTTCTGAAGGCTCCTGATGTGTTTACTGGAGACATGAAGCAGCGAGTTACTTCCATCACACAGCAAAGCTTTAATAACAAATAGTCTCTTCTTCTTGAATTAAAGCAGTTTCAGGGAAACTTTCCCAACAGGAAAAGTGTTGAAGTAGATTTATTAAAGCAGGAAAAAATCTGGCTGAACATCCCTGGTCCTAATGTCAGTTCTTTCAATTTTTGTTCCTACAATCATGTTGCTTAGTTTGAATACAGTTTAATGAACCTGAAACGTCTTTGTAGACAGAAAGCAGGGTTCTGTCTGAGGTCATTCATCCAGATCAGAGGCCCAGTTTCCACCGAATCTCGTTTCCATTCACAGTCAGCGGCAGCCGCTTCGCTCTGTGTTTCCTGTTTTTAACTGTGATGTTTGAGAAACGAATGATTTCTGGGGTAAATGTTCAGTGAATCTGTGGTTATTCTGTATTAACAGCCTCATTGTGAGCATAAGGTGATACTTTGGCAAATTTAAAAGATTAAGTTGCACCAAAGTTCAGCATTAATGACCTCAAGTTGAAGAAAATGAAGCTACCCAGACCACTTTATTACACTAACTCACTTTAAATATCATTTTAAATCAACGAACACAGAAATGTGAGTTTCAGTTACACACAATATTAAGCTGATGCAGCATTATTCATTTAACTCACGCTTCAAAAGAGTGTTTGCAACTTGAAAGGTTTATCTAAATGAGTAAATTAGATTTTTAATCTTGCAACCATACATTTTATTGGGTCAAGTTAACACTGGACATATTTTGATTGAAAATAGACTGAAAATTGACTGAAATCTTTAGTTCCCCAAATAAAACCAGGTCCTACATTTAGTCAGACATTTAACAAGCAGTGAACTGTTCTTAGAAAGTAAACAGAGGCTGAATGTGTGCAGATACAAATCCCAGCTGACTGCAGAGTGCTGAGCTTCATGTCAGGACTTCACTATGGCTCCATAAATTCTATAGTATATTTAGTTTATGGTAATTACACGGTCGGCTGCTTCGGTCTGCTGCTGGACGTTCGCCATCACTCTGCAGTCACGTGATGCTCGCTGTGATTTATTCTGTCCGCCGGCTTCCTCCATCCTGGAGGTTCCCCTTCACACTGTCGGGGGGGAATCTGCTGGTCTTCGGTGCTCTGCATCGTTGTCTCGTGACTTTATAGTAAAGAAAGCAGCCATTTGTTTTTATGAAGCCTGTTCAGTTGTAGGCTATTGAATAAATGTGCAACAAGAAAATACTATAAATAAATTAAAGACACTATATAATAAAGATACACTATATAATACTTGTGTTTTTGAGCTAATTTTCTGGAAAGTCTCCTCATGATTTTAGATGTTTTAGCTTCTTTTAGCTGTAAATTGCAAAGCTCTGCATGATACTGGCAAACTGCTGCTTGCAAGTTGAATTTTAGAAGAAAATATGTGTAATTTCACTTTCAATTCAATTTTGTTTCTCCATATATATTTTTTTTTTACCATATTCCTGCTTCTCTTTGTATTAAAATAAGACCGGTAGTTGTTCACACTGCATCTCCTAGAAGTAAGATATAAATACAATTGTACCAACATTTTTTAATTAAAAAATGAAATAACCAAAGTGAACATACATTCCTTTATTAGTCAGCAAATATTCAGTTAATAGTTAGTGGCACGGGCTGAGCTCGAGGCCCTACTTGTACAGAGTACAAGTAGGGCCTCGGGCAGAGCCCGAGGCCACTATTGTTATCCTGGTGCGCATCTTCTTCTTATTATTCCTCTTCCGTACAAAAGTTTGCCGGCCTACTCCTCCCACAGATTTGAGAGCACCCACACAAATTATACATCAAAACGTGCGGCTCGATCGGGAATCGTGTGCTTGTATACAGATTTACAAAAATCGCATTTTTCGCGACACAATTCGCAAAAACGTCGCACAAATCTCCCATTGAAAATGAATGGGACGGACGAAAAAAACGCAAAAAATCCCACTACTTTTCAAACCTCCACTGCTCAGCCATGCTTTCACCTACAGACTCCATTTAAACTCTAAAATGTTGACGCGGCCTTCCCCTATTTCAAAGTCTTTCTACTTTTTTCATATCTTTAATCGTTTCTTCGTGACAACCTCTCAAGTTTTGAAAGTTTTTCACCCCTTTTCAGCCTTTACAATGGGTGTGTATGTGGTCCTTTAGAGTGAGTGATGACATCACTAGAGTGGGAGCTCAGAGAAAAATCACACAGTGAATCTTTTTTTAACTTGTCGCCCTGGCCACAGTTTTTATGCCACAGACATGATTTTTACATCAAAACGTAGGAAAATTTCTCCTCCCACTCACAATGTCACTTTGGAAGCCCACAGAATTAAGTTTGGGGGAGTTTTGGAGCCTTGTTCCTCCAAAAGTCTCTCTTCCTTCCCCATCTGCCCCCATTGAAAGACAGCTGCGGATTCTCTGTGTGACCACAAATTTACACATTTCTTCTCAAATGATTGTGCGCTCATTTTTCACTCTAGGAAAACAAAAAATACATCTCTGTAATGCCCAAGGTCTTGGCTTTCTGAAAATGTGCTCGGCTTTTCTCTCCAACACACGGTTTTGACACAAAATGCGGTTGTTTGAGGTCTTCTCTTTCTGGTTTCTTCTACTGATGTGCCAGTTAAACTAAGTGTCTGTCGCAGCTGTGTGCTGCTGCAGCTGTGTGCTTCGTTGCCCGGCAACGCTCTGACCCTGCTCCCAACTCCCCCTCCCTCTCTGCTCTCTCCACACAGATGAGGCTTAGGTTGTTCAAAGTGTTTAGTAGGTTTGGTAATTATAAAATCATCATTTAAATCCCGGCACACTCCCGTGCCACTCTCAAATTTTCTGCAAGGAAATTTTCTAGTTTTGAATGCTACAGTGAAAATTTCATTAAAAATCAATAGTTGATTATGTGTTGAAATGTAGAAAATTTTTGAATTTTTAATCATCGTTTGCCGCAAAATCTGCTCACTTTCATCCGAAATTTGAAGGAAAGATGACGTAGACACAGATTTACTAAAGGATAAGTTGGCAAAAGATAAAGTAATCATTTAAATTTACTCTTTGATAATTGGCTGTAACGTTATTCATCCGTTCACAGTGATTTAATATCAGGATAATCTTTATAGCTGATCTACATGATGGTCCTTGGAGTTAATCCAGCTGCTGAAAACAGCTGCCCAGCTGGAACAGATGTGCACAAATACTGTTGCGGCAACTTTATCAGTAAAAAAAACCAAAAATCTCTCTCTATATACAGAGCACAGCGTTTGGTTTGAATGTTGTTGGAAGTTTGTAAAGCAGAATGTTAGCAGAGTCTCTGTTGACAGACGCACAGCTCCTGGCTTTTGTTAGCATTTAAACATCCTAACCTAGCATTGTTAACATAAGCCTCAGGTAGCTAGCTAAACACAGAGAATCAACAGACACCTTTTTACAAGTTGAAGCTGCAGAATTCATCAACAGCAACAGTTCGTGGTCAGACAGCATGGAGGTGCAGCAACTGTAACTCCACCTCACTAAACAGTGAGAGGCTCCACCTGGTGGAACAACCAGGTACTACAGCTCTTTTACAATACATTATCTGATATGCATGTCCTTTGTTTTCTGCCTTGTCGGTTAATATATTTTTAATTGATTCATTTATTTACAGAAGTAAATCCATTAATCTTTAACATGCGTACTATAGTGTACACCATTCAGGGCAGCAGTGTGTCTTGATTTAGCCTGATATTAATCCTGATATTTGATCAGCTCGATTTTTGCTGTTATGCATACATGACTGTGAAGGAGTATTTAAGTAACTGTGTGTACTTTCGTGGTGTCTTACTCTTGGAGATCGCAGCTCTTTTTTGCAGCCTTTTAAAAACCTCCCCTTTGCTTCGACATGATGCATCAAAAACCAAACTTGGGAAACTCGACCGGATTATCTCCTTGACTGAGCCACAGCGGAGTTGCAGAGTGTCACTGTCTGTGCTGAACAGATGTGTTTTTTCAGCACAAGTAAACTCAAGTGGTTTTGCGTAAACAGCGCCATATGCCCGTGAATGCTGCAAATCTCTTCCTGTGGCAGCGTTTGGCAACCATTGACACACCGAGGCTGCCTCTGAAAGACGAGGAGGCAGCTGAAAAACGCTCCACTCGAGAAGTTGAGCTGAGAGGATGCTTCATGTTCTGGCAGAGCAGAGCGTCGTTATACTGCCTCGATGCCGTTCAGCCTCCAGTTTACTCAGCGGCTAAAACGAATCTGCTTAAATGTGGTTTTTCCTGAGAATATCTCATTGAGAAATTTAACATCATACCATTCGCACCTTGGAAAAGATGCTATTTCTTTCTTTTGTGGTTCCTTTGCAGATGTTTTGCATCCCTTTGTAGTCATTTGCAGACGTTTTGATGCTGTTTGTGGTTATTTTGCATCTCTTTGTGGTCGTTTTGTAACCTTTTGTAGTCATTTGCAGACATTTTGATGCTGTTTGTGGTTATTTTGCATCTCTTTGTGGTCATTTTGTAACCTTTTGTAGTCATTGGCAGACAGTTTGTGTCTCTTTGTGGTTGTTTTGTATCTTTGCAGACATTTTGGGTCTCTTTGCAGTTGTCTCTTTTTGTGGTCATTTTGTGTCTCTACGCAGATGTTTTGCGCCCCTTTGTAGTCATTTGTAGGCAGTCTAACCACTCCTTGGAACTGATGCCAAAATAAATCCAGCCGCAAATGTCTGTTGACGGCCTGAGAGATATTTCTGAAAATCTCAGAAGAATAAATGAACAAGAAAAATAAAAATGGCTCCATTCGGTTATCTAGCAATTCGATCTGAGGGAGGAATCAGCTGCTAAAAGTATTAGGATTGAATTTTTCCTGCGCTTCCCGTACCTGACCTCGGCTCAGTTTTCCTGCTGTTACAGTAAAGTTTTATTTGTCACCGTCCAGCTGCTGCCTGCGAGAAACACATTTATTGGTCGTATTTCATTCTCAGATTTAAAACTCGACCGACTCTGAGGAGCCAGAAAAACTGATTCCCGGCGCCGTGGGGGAAAAGGATGGTGGTGTTTTGATCTCTTCTTCCTTTTTTGGGAGGCGGTTTTGAAGATCTCAGTGTGATGCTGAACCTCCATCTTGCTGCCTGAACTCCCAGAGAGATCCGACATCAGATTGAAGGCAGGCAGACAGAAAGCTGAATACGTCTTTTGAAGCCGTTCTGCTCTGATCGACGGAGCAGCAGGGTCATAGCTGTTGACTGAGGTGGTCCAGGACTGCTCAGAGGAGACTCAGTGATGAGAATAAATGGGTTTTATTTTGAAATTCTGGTAAGATGGGATATTTATCCCTCTGTGTCTCCAAAAAATGGATTTATAGAAAATCAGTTTGCATCTTTTGTGGCCGGTTGTGTCTTTGTGATCATTTTGTGGTCATTTTGTGTGTTTTTGCAGCTGCTTTGCATCCCTTTGTTGTCATTTTCTTAATTGACAGTTATCTGGTATCCATTTTTGATCGATTTTGGTAATTTGTGGATAGTTTGGGCGTGTTTGTGTCCGTTTTGCATCCATTTGTGGTCAATCTCTGTGATTTGTTGTTGTCTCGTCTCTCTTTGTGGTCAATTTGTGTTGCTTTCTGATTATTTTGCAAATGATTGGTTTCTGGTTTTCTTCTCCGCAGTAAAAGGTTCTTTCATGGTTTTGGGCCTCATCAGAGTCAGTTTCATTTAAGCATTTAATGGTTTCGAAGAAACTTTCTTTCTGTTCTGGACTGACTGACCTTTGTGTTCTAAAGAAACGCTGGACTGTTGTTTCCAAATGCATCATGCCATAGCTCTTATTCTTCATCTTTATCGTAGAAGAAGGTAAAAAATGAAAAAAAGTAGGTTCGTCCAAACATTTTGCTGGTGCTGCTCAGTAGTTTCCCAAAACAGCAGATCATTGGCGTTGAAGATAGTTCAATAAGACTGTCGGTGTGTTTTCTGTTTTCTTCTGGAGGATGACTGAACAGATATTTTCTTGTGAATCCCCCCCTTCAACTTCCACAGCTTCATTACAGACTGACGCCTCCCATCGGTGTGATCTCACCACAACACTCTCACTGTGTGTGTGAAGCCGATCTTTTACTGTTTGTGTTTTTTTTCTTTAGTTTTTTTTCAAGCAGCCTTTCCGCAAAAAGAATTTCCTCTCATGGAACAACAAAGCTCTGTTCAGGTGTCATGCTCCAGATGAAACTTTCTGACTTCTGTATTGCTGCGAACTACTTAAATTGGGGACGTGAAATGGTGTTGCACATATGATCAACATGATTGTATGTTGCAAACAGGAGAGGTGCTAATCGATGAAAACGTCATGCATTTTCAGTTACATGGCTCCGTTTTAATTACCCTCCGAGGTCATATCAGATCTGATATTCAGTGTTTTTTATAGTCAATTCTGACATCTGACACTTTCTCAGTTTTGTAAAACTGACGTTTCTCAAATTGGACATGTTAAATGGTTTTCCACGTGTGGAAATAATGAACATATTTTTCAAACATTGCAGGTGTTAACCAATGATAATGTCATTCATACAGTGGTTGCTTTTCGCCTTTATATAAAAAAAACAAAACACTAACGACTAGGTTCTTATGAGATCTAATATTAAGTGTTTTTTCTTTCAGTTCTGACACCTGTCAGTTTCTCACTTTCATATTGCTGGGATTTCTTAAAGTGGACATGTGAAATGATGTTCCACATGTGATAAACATGATTAAAATTTCTAATCATGTTTATCACATGTGGAACATCGTTTTCAAATGTAATAGGAACCAACCTTGAATATCACATTTGCAGTGTTTTTATTAGTCAATGCTGCATTACATATGATAATAAGAAGGCCAAATCCTTAACAGCTCTGTTAATTAAACATATGCAAAACAAGAAAAACTAAAAATAACTAAGGTACTTTATGTAAATTTCCTGTTGATGTTTGTTTTATTCAGAATTTCGACCCCAAGATTTTCACTGTTGCCGCAATTGTACATCCGTTTCAAATATTTCTTTTGTACATTACTTTAATATTTTCAGATATTTCACTCATATTTTCAGACATTTTAGTTGTATTTTATTAGTCAGTATTTATTTGAAACCACTATAGACTCAAAACCACCCCAAACATACATATATACTGCTTCCAAACATCCACATGCCTCGATGCACACCGAACAGCTAATTTCAGGCCAAACACGCATCAGTCATCACCTGACACACACAACATGGTGGAGAGCGTTTTCTTGTGTATTCATGTTCATCCTCAGTGTGCAGCGCCACCGCGAAGCTGCTGCCGCTGATCACACTGTGGGAATATCACGTAAAAGTCATTACAGTGTGTCACTCACATCTCTGCTGCGTGTTTCATGCTTCAGTGACGTACGGAGGCGTGCACGAGATGTGGCGTGTAGCGCCGTGTACAGGTGTGATCATGTTGTTAGATGTTGTGAATCCACTTGGTTTTATTCTGTGTTTTTATACCTATTCTGTTTAGATTAAAGCTAAAATAAACAATAGCTCTGTTTATTTACGTTTCTTTAGTTTTATGCAAATTTTGAAGCACGTTCAAAAACGCTAATGGTAACAGCCACATGATGGAAAAAGTACTTATTTTTACAATTTTAAACCGGTAAACACAGTTTTCAATCAAATCTGTGATATAAAAAATGGTTAACTAAAAGTAAAATCTGTCTGAAGACGCTGAAAGTGACATCCTCCACCCTCCTGCCGACTTCGGAGCTTCCTGCTGTAAAGCGACGTCTGGTTTGTCCAACACGACTTTAATTAGTGAAGGTCGAGGATCCAGCAGGTGATAAATGAGTCGTTGTCCAGGTTATCGGAGTTCGGTCGGCTTTAATAAGTGGATCGGTGGAGCTGCGTTGCTTGCTGCATTCTCCAATTATCCTCCCCTCAGAACCGGGAGTTTTCTCATCACGTCGGTGTCACCGGGTCTCCACAACAGGCCTCGGCGATAACACAACAAGCAGGCCCAGTGACACAAGCGCTGTTTTAAACACCGGCACCTCCGAAGGCTTTCTTCCGAGAAAGCTGGTAAACACGTGTTTACTCATCGTTTATTGCTCGTCCTTTATGTCTCACATCTGCTGACTCCAGAGACACACTTTGCAGGCACAGACACACACAAACTGCATGTTTGTTTCATTTTGGCCACATTTTACTGCCAGTCATAAGCTGACTTTTTATTTTCTGTCGGTCTCTTTGTGCTGGTTTTGTGTTTCCGTTTGCAGTCGTGTTGTTTGTTTGGCTCTCTGTGGTTGTTTTGTGGTTGTTGTGCATCTCTTTGCTGACAGTGTGTGTGTGTATTTAAGGCTGTTTTCTGTCTCTCTGCTGTCGTTTTCTGTCTCTTTGTGGATCTTTTGTGTATCTTTTTGTCGACTCTTTGCTTCCTTTCGTGTCCCTTTGCAGTCGTGTTGTTTGTTTGACTCTCTGTAGTTGTTTTGTGGTTGTTGTGCATCTCTTTGCTGACAGTGTGTGTGTGTATTTAAGGCTGTTTTCTGTCTCTCTGCTGTCGTTTTCTGTCTTTTGAAGGTGTTCTGTGAGTCTTTGCTGTCCTTTTGTAGCTGTTTTCTGTCTCTTTGTGGATCTTCTGTGGATCTTTTTGTCGACTCTTTGCTTCCTTTCGTGTCCCTTTGCAGTCGTGTTGTTTGTTTGGCTCTCTGTGGTTGTTTTGTGTGTCTCTTTGTGGTCATTTTGTGTCTCTTTGCCATCAGTTTGTGTGTATTTACAGCGGTTTTCTGTCTTTTCAAGTCGTTCTGTGACACATTTCTGTCATTTTGCATCTTTAAAGCTGTTTTCTGTCTCTTGTGTGGGTACTTTGCTTCCCTGCAATTATTTTGTGCATCTTTTTGTAGATTCTTTGCTTCGCTCTTGTGTCGCTTTGTGTTTTTTTTTTTTTTTTTGTGCATCTTTTTGTAGATTCTTTGCTTCGCTCTTGTGTCGCTTTGTGTTTTTTTTTTGTTTTTTTTTGCATCTCTTTATGTCATATCGGAGTCGGAATCCAAGGCTGTCGCTATGTTGAGGCTATTTTTTATGGGTTCCATTAGTTTTTCCTAAAAACCTGTCGGACAGCAAGGTTTTCGGATTGTTAAGGGTCAGATTATCGAGTCACGACTGTTTGTAACTTTAATCCACATCGATGAGTTTTTAGAGGTAAAATCACTGCTAGGAGAGGAGCTTTAGTTGAGTTTGTCAGGGTTCCACTGGTTTATTAGAGATAGTACATCTTCAAAGGATGATCTGAGATACACAATAACACAATCACTAAAGCCTCTGTGGATTTATGAAGAGAAACGTTGAGCTGAATCCTCTCCGTCGATGAAAGGCTCAGACAGGTAATTGTGTGTTGGTTCCACCTCCCTCCTTCTGGACGCCCACCAGCTTTATCAGCCGCCTTTTCTCTGAGCTCCACCTCTGAGATCGAAGCCGCTTTAAGGACCACAACTCGGATTTCTCTTCTGAGGCTCAAAGTGTGGTTCGAGTTTCACGATCTGATGTAACAAAGCGTGTTGTTTTAATGGTTCTTGGGGGTTTCTTCAGATCTGTGATCGATGTCTTCAGGCTCCTCCGGAGATTCATGGCGGTTGGATGGGAGGATGGAGGCTGGACGGAGGAGGAGGACCGACTTTATATTGGGCTCATTTGTCACCTGGTAGCCTCAGCAGCCTCCATCCATCCTTCCTCCTCCCTTTAACTCCCTGTGGGGCTTCTTGCATCTCCTCTTTCTCATTCTGTTGCTCCTTCGTCTTATTTCTGCCTTTTCTGACCATCCAGCTCCGTCAGTTCCTCTCAACGTCTCCTCCTCACTTCATTTTACTCCTCTCTGTCCTTCTTGCTGGTACTAAGCAAACATGGTCGTTTCTTAATCCTCTGTCTGTATCAGTTTGGATAGAAATCTAATTTTCCAACCCATTTGTGGATGTTTTGTGTCTCTTTATGGTCCTTTTTCATTTCTTTGCTGTCGATTTCTGTCTGTTACAGTGTGTTTGTGCCTCGTTGGGGTTGTTTTCTGTCTCTTTTTTTCTGTCTTTTCAGAGACAGTTTGCATCTCTTTGTGGTCCTTTCGTGTCTTTTTGGTTGTTTTGTTTGTGGTCATTTTGCATCCTTTTGTGGACGTCTTGTGTCTCTCTATGGCTGTTTTTGGCTGTTTTTTTTGACTCTCTTTTGCAATCATATTCTGTCTTTTGCATTCGATTTGTGTTTGTTTTTTCTTTTGAAGTTGTTTTGCGTGTCTTTATGGTTGTTTTTTCTACTCTTTGTGGTTGATTTCATTTGCTTGTGGTTGATTTCTCGCTTTTGCTGTCTGTCTGTGTCTCTGTTTCTTTTCTTTACAGACGTTCTGTGTCTTTTCGTAGACAGTTTTCATCTGTTTGTGGATGTTTTGTGTCTCATTTTATCTGTTTGCAGACTTTTTGCAGTAGTTTTATGGTCATTCGTGATCATGTTGCGTCCCCTGTTGGATGTTTTCCGTCTCTCTGAAGCTCTCCTTTCTGTTTTGCTCCATCGTTTTATTCATCGTCTGTCCCGTCCTCGTTTCTATTTTTCTGACCATTCAAAGTCCATCTTTTCCTCCCACTGTTTCTTTGTTTTGCTCTCTTCTTTTCACTCCTCCTCTCCGTCCTCCTCTCGCCGGCTGATTTCTCTCTGGCGGTGGCTGTAATTTGCTCAGAGATGGATGGACCGGCGCTGCAATCATCCCCCTCCCCGCTGCTTTTGATGGATCTCTCGGCTCAGCTGTTGGAGTCATTCTCGGCGTTCGCCACCCCTCTGTGGCAGACTGATGAAGCAGCCGGCCGGAGAGACGGCGGCTTCTGTTTTAATGCGTTTCTAAAGGCCTGAATGTGGCTGGATGTGCTCTCCTGGTCCACATTATGAGCTCGCCCTCGCCGGTGCTGAGTGGATCCCTGCTGGATCAGAGCAGCATGAATCTGGCTCAACAAGTTGCAGGAAACTTTGAAATCTTGCATCCTGCTGCGTTGTCGTCTTGTTTTTCCTCATTCTGTTTGGTTCAGATCAGGAGGTCATAAAGATCATTTAAGGAAACTGTCATATTGCAGAAACTACTTGAAATGATGATAAATTTGAGGACATTGAGCTGCTGGATGCATCCTTTTGCACGCACAATGATATTGATGAATAAAAACTTCAAAATCAACACTTTGTTGGAACAATGCTGCATAAAATCCGGTATGGCACGTTGTATTTTTTTTGCCCAGTAAATATGCACATTTTAAAAGCTCTGTATTTTATGTCTGTAGCTGTCGGTGTCAGTTTTAATTGCACCACATGAGGGAAAACATATCAAATCGGTCAAAATGAGATGGAAAATAACTTTTCCGATTTTCTAATATTGTCCATCTTTA
>NW_007578251.1:303494-311821 GCF_000690725.1 Stegastes partitus
TTGTTTGGAAACCACACATCAGCTGAATGCGTTGCTAATTGGTTTCAGAGCAGTTGTTTTTATCCGCTGTATTTTGGTCTCTGTGTGAACGTGGAGGTCAAATGGAGGCATCCTTTTGTCTGTTTGCTATTGTGAGATTTTACATCTCTTCATACCTTCCCACCTGTTTCCAGAGAGCTCCAGTTTCTCGTGACGCCTCCGTCCTCCTCCTCCGTCTAGGAAACGTGAACCTGGGATTTCATCCGACTCCGTTTCCATTTCCTCCCTTTGTCTGCCCTGCATGAATATTTAAATGAGAAACGCTGAGCTTCCACCGCCTCCGCAACAAATCCACTATCTGCAGTCGGATCATAATTCAATTTGAACATAACACATTTATCACAGAGTGTTTTGTGGTCGCTGGTTAAATGTTTATGAGGCGGCGCCACAGGGAAGGTGAATGTGCTCGAGACGATGCTATCTGAAGCCGTCTAATCCATCTGAAATCACTCCACTGTATGAATAATGGCAAATGTCACTGTATAACCTCCGTCTTAGGCTCGAAGTGGAACATACATTTCTTCTTCTGCAGATTAAGACCCATAAAAGTGGCACCGAAGTAAAGCAAGAGTCAGATTTAATAGTGAATTTGACATTTTGCAATAAATAGGACAGTTCAGGTTTATTTCTGCAGACCAGGATTTTCTGCACAAACAACAACAAAAAAAGAAATAGAAATGTCCCCCTCTATCCCTGCGATTTGCAGTTGGAGCTGTGGGTGGGAAAAAGCAATTAAAAAACAACAAGGCAAGTTAATTTCTATGTTGCATAATTGATACATGAAGCCAATTTAATGAGCTTGGCGTAAACCACAATAAGTGTTTATGGTATTAAACCAAACGTCACACTGGAAATAAAAAGTAATTAAAATAAACTCATAAAGATTTAAAAAAGAATAAACACAGAAACAAACACAAGGTGGATCAAGATGCTGATAATTCAGGTGGATTCTTGAGGTTCAGTCAGACGGAGAACAAAGAAAGCAGAACTTCAAAAAGTCAGGATTTATGTAAAACTGATACGATTATTGTTTTCTGAACTGCTGTGTTCTAACTTTAGCGACTGAAGTCACAAAACTTATGGTTAAATCAACCCAAATCTAGTTTATGCAGCAGGTTTTAAAGCTACTGGAGTTTATTTAAGCTGAAAAGCAGCAGTTTCTCCAATCAGTCACCTGGTGGGGTGGATGGATTCACAGGTGTGCACCCAGGTAAAGTTCTAGTTCACAAGGGGGCGCTAATTCACCTGACGTCACTTGGAAATGGAAATGACAACTTTAGCAACTGAGCTAGCGTTGGGTAAAAGCGGTTCCACAAGCCACGACCGCCATTACTGAAGTACAAGTGAGCCAAAAGTTTTATCGTCTTCATGATTTAATATTTATCATCCGATCAGCCAAACAGTGCGTCTCCGGTATGTTGGTGTGTAGCTGCTTTTCTTTGTGTCAGAATGAGACCAAAGAACTAATTGAAGTGTACCTTTAGCTTTGTTGTCAGACCCTGTAGAGGAAATTGTCCCACCGTGACTCTTGAAGTATTTTCAACAAGGTGGAGGAAAGATTACGTCTGCGTTTTGAGCACACGAACCAAGAACGTTCAGGGTCTGATTAAAAAACAAAACAAAGAGAAAAGAAAAGAAGAACGATCCGCGCACCAAAATTTATTGGCGTGACGTTTCGAGCAAAATGCTCTTCCTCAGACTGCAGAGCATTTTGCTCGAAACGTCACGCCAATAAATTGTATAAGGGAGCCTGTTGTAGTGTGCGGATCCTTCTTCTTTTCTTTTCTCATTTTTGACATTTTGTGATCCAGCACCCAACCCAGTGGGCCTCGGGGATGTGGGTGCCTTTCCTTCATCAGACTTTAAAAAACAGAACAAACCATCCTTTAGACGCTACACAGACGTATGCAGGGTGAACGATTAGAGCTCTTAAGGTGGCCTTTTCCTCTATTTAACTCCCAGAGTGTCCTTGAACCCGGCTGTTGTCGATGACCTGGACAACAGGCAGCTGCTTTATGCCTAAATTAAAAATGTAAAGCAGCCTGACGCCTTCGCTGCTCGTGTAAACTCCATCAGGTGGTTTGACAGAAGCAGATGTTTCAAGGTGGTTTGACAGAGTCAATAAATGTCATTGTTTGAACTTATAACGGGTGGAACCAAAGCATGCTAATTAGCTTAGCTAGCATTGGTGCCTGGTGCTGTAAACGCAGACCTGGAAGAGGGTTTTTCTTTCTGTGACTCATGTTTAATTACAGAAACTCCGGATAAAACCTCGGATTCAATGGCATTGATCAGCCCAGATGGAACGGAAATGTTATATTTGGGGGGGAAAAAATTGTCTAAATCAAACTCGCTGACTCATTTAGTGACGGCAGCATCCTATTACCAGAAGAAACATCGCCCTGAACAGACTGTTTTAACAGTCCTCCTGACATTTAAACAGCCTCCGTCTGCAGATTCAGAAAAGATCAAAGTAATATTGAACACCACAGGAGAGTTTATCATTGTGGATGTGAGACAAGACTCTGTAGACTTAAATTCCCTTTATAATGGTCCTAAATTAGGACTGAATGAAGTTAGTTCTTTCCTAACAGTGAAGTTTCACTGTTGGAAGTTCATTCAAAACTGTGGCACCTTTTAGATCTTGTGCCTTTTTGAAGTTGAAGTGCATGAGTTTCCTGTAAAGTTTCTAACTGACCAACAGGAATGCAGTATGAAACGACGTACTGATCAGCGTGACACTAGCTCCGTTTGCAAACTTGCCATCCGAAGTTGGCCTCTCTTTCCGAGCCACATATTCTCCTCCTTTTGTTGGGATTTCTCTCCGGACACATACATGCCACAAAAGCGAGGACTCTGTTCATGCTTCGCTAGTTTCGTTTTCGTGGATGGATGGCGCACGCTTATGTTATATTCTTGTGCATTCACATGGACTCACGTACATCGTAGGCTGCGACTTGTGTTTTCATCGTGCAATCTGAACACAGAAAACTTCATGTTGTGCCCAAAGTTTATTAGATTCATGTCGTACAGTGCAGCTAGCTGTGAGATTATAAGATTGTTAAAATCACACAGTTTGTAGCCGGACTTGGAGATTGTGCAAATATAAAAAGTAAAATATCCACTTTATGTATAGCCCCCACTTATTTCCCCTACTTGTAACACCTGTAGAAACAATGTGGGATGACAGGTGTTTCCAACTTCTGCAAAAGTAATAATCAACTAAATTCAGCTTTAGTATTCTCTTTTCTTAAAGACATCCTGTGTCATACTGACAGAAGACATTTCTGAGTTCTCTGCCCTCCTTCGTCGTTGTTCTGTTTCCATAGAGGAGCAGGATATCAATGCAGAGAAGAATAAACCCACAGTAGGAAAAATGTAACAGGAGCAAGAAAAATTAAAACCGGTTTCTTTCTGGAGTTCAAGTTTTCCAGTGAAGCTTCCAGGCAGTTTTTCTGTCCCACTGTGTTAAATGTACACAGCGTCCCTGTGTTGTCGACCACCTTCTGTTGATAAATAAGATATAAAGGAGACCTTGAGAAGTCTTCTGTCCGGCAGTCACATATTCCTGCTGACAGACTGCTGAACCCGGCCAGAACTCCAGGCCGCGGAGAGAGAACAAAAACTGATTTTTAAGCAGCATAAATTTAGATATCCGTCTGGCCGGGACTGCGGCAACGCGACAGGGAGGCTGTAAATTTATGGGTCATCATCTGTTTTTTTGTGCTCGCGCCCTTCAAGGTTCAAAAGCAGGACGTGGTGATGCAAGTCAATGAGCCCACCAGCCATTCAGAGGCTCCATTTCCAAAGCAAGCAAACACTTTGGCCAAACGCATAAATAACAGATATTCATGTGTGACTGGCTAAATGTAGCTCACAGCTGTGGATCACAATGAAGAGGATTTGTGCGTTTGTCACTGTGATGGTGTTTAGGTGAGGAGTTGGAGTTTATTTTAGGACTGTGGGCATCTTGGTTCCTCATATTTACTGCTCCTTTGTGTCTTTGACAGTTACAGCGACCAGTTTGGAGGTAGATGTGGAAAGTGGGATCACTTCTGGGAACTCGAGTCTGATTTAGATTTATGTTTATACACTAAATATCATAATATTTGCCACCAAGATATAAAGTAACAGTTTTATAATCAGTCCCAGCAGGTTTAATCACTTTAGCTCTGGTCATTAACTGCCACATAAGTCACTGTCCCCTTTTGTGTTGACTGGATGATAAAACAATAGCAAAATGTAATATGACACATTAATAGTAGTAATATTTTGATGCCAGATCCTCTGTTTATGTCTGCTGTCACATGGGTGTGGTCATGGAAGAGCACAATTTGCGGCAGGATGCTAGGGATGCACGTTCTGAATAATGTTCTTAATCAATAATCACATCATTGCAAATCAATAGTTATTATTTGCTAACAGAAAGGAACTCCGTTACACATACCGCTGTGATGTAAGAACTCTGTCCAAGGTAATCCTGATTGTCTTAATCATTGGTCAGAGGTCATTAACCTCCACAGAAGTCTTTGTCATGGTGCCCGTTGCTAGCTAAACCCCCACAATGCTCTCTGCTTGCCAACATGAACGGCCTGTAGTCTGAGTGACGCCTCCTCTGGTCTCTACAGTATTAAACAGTAAGAGGCGCCACCTGGTGGAACAACCAGGTACTGCATCTGATCTATGGTACATTTTCTGACCTCATGTAGAGAATCCAGGTTTTCTCCATCTGTTGGAGCTTGTGGAGCCTCAGTACATCCTACCCTCTAACACGACATTCATAGAGTTCCACTGGAGCTTTACAACAAGGTTCCACCAACAGAACACTAAAGACCCACTGGAGGAAGAAATGCAGTTTTTTCTTAATGCACTGCAAAGATATTCAGTTGTCAAGCAGATATACTGGACTGCTTTTATTGACTTGAATCGATTTGAAGTGTGCATTATGTAGGAACATGGTATCGACAGGGACTAAATATTGAATTACTTGATTTGGCTGAGCATCAGAGCTGAAGAAGACATTTGTATTGGCTCTGCATCATCTTTACATCTTTATACTTGCTTCAAATGCCTCCATCTTTGTCTGTAGTCATTCAGTGAGAGGATTAGGTTTCTCTTCGGCTAGACCATCAGATAGAAAACATAACTTTCCATAAACCAGCACAATTGCTTTACTGGAATAATCTGAGAGTTGAACGACCTGATGGACCCAAAACTGAGTTTTAAATTACGATAACAACAGCAGAACGAAACTAGCAAACAAGACATTTTTTTACTTTCCATCGTCTTCTTTGCTTTTACTGGTGGTTTGCTGAATTTCTTTTCACTTTATTGTTGCCTGTAGGTAAGTAGAATATTGAAAGGATCCTCATGGTCATAATTAAAAACTATCTTCAGCATCAGGGCTGAAGAAGACGTTTCTCAGTGGATCTGTATCATCTCTATATCTCCATATTTGCCCTCAGTGCCTCGTTGAGAGGATCAGGTTTCTTATCTGAGATCCCTGCGATTTGAACTTCAACAAACCCTGCTGCCCTTCAGGCGTCGCTCAACGCTCATTTAAATCAAACTTCCATCTCGCGATGACTTTATTTATTAATGTTTCTCATCTCCTAGGATGCCGTCGCTTCGGCCTCACAGGGTTTCAACTCGCCTCCTGCCTCGAAAACTCGACCCGAACAAGAATGATGCTGTCTGGCAACGGATTGACAGCGTGGAGACGTAGCGCGCCGCCACGACTTTCATCTGCTTGTCAAAGGCCGAGGAATTAATCAGCAGGGGCGAGGCCACTCTTTAATCTTGTAGATTACGCCGATGCACGCGGTTCAGGTGTAGATTAAAGGAGGCGGCGCTGCTGGAGGTGAGATTTACTGCGGTGCTCTGAGTTTAAGGTGGAAGAAGCCTGAAGAAGCAGCGGCATGTCAGAATTAACTGCCAGCGTTTAGAGAGTAAATTCTCATGAAGTGTCTGCAGAAAAGAAACAATTTTATCAGCTCTGACTTAACTTCCCGTCGGGCCTCGAATGACTTTGACCTCTGAGAAGTTAGAAGAAGTTGGTGCAGGATTGTAGCTCGCTATAAGAACTGTGTGATTAATATGGTGGCAAACAAAGACTTCGTTATTGATTACTGGGAAAGGGGATGAATCATTTCATGCTATCAGGACCATATTATCCCTCAGCTATTATGTTGATCTCTACACCTCATATTCACAATAATTTGCAGTTGCCTTGTTTGCAGATTTTGTCAAATCTGTGTCATTTGGTTACAGTTTGCTCCACGTTTAGATGAACTCTCCAACATTACTCTTCTCTGAAAGCTGCAAGATATCTGCAGATATTTGCTCACGTTTAAACATTTACCTTTGACTTTTCTTCACTTCACACTCTGGGAGAATCATCTTCCTTGTGTCCATTAAACTGATTTAATATTCAGGTTCTACATTTAGAGTTGCTGCTGACTTAACGCTGCCTTCATGGTCCATAAAAGATGTGGAAGAACATCCGCTGTATGTCTTTATATTTGCCTTTAGTGCCTCTTAAGGTTTGTAACTGATATAATAATCTGCAGTTTTAGTTTTTGTCTGGCACAGTTTAATCTGAGGACACATTTAAAGGGCAGTTTTTGCTTTTTAATGTAAAAATGCTTCAGAATTTTACACTCGCATATATTTTAGTTTCTGATTTGAGTCCGGGTTTGGATTAATGAGTACAGCTTCTACAGTTCACCATTTCTACATTGATCCCTCTAGTCTGAGATCTTTGTCCTGCACATGTTCAATGACAAAATCGGCTTTTGTTTCTCAGTAAACTTTCTGCAACGCTCGGTTTGAAGTAGAAATGATTTTCCTTCGACATTATCGATGAGGTCAGAGAAAGCTGGAGGCTCGTCTGTTTCCAGGTTTTGTCTCAGTGTTGGATCACGTTTTGCTGTGAACACAGCGGCCGGTAACCTGAGCTTCAGGCCAGCGTCTCGTCTTCTCTGACAGAAAGTGGGGTAATCCCAGGTGATGACGGACAGCTCGAAGCCCATTGGCCCAAACCCGCCGTCCGTCACACAGGTGATGTTGAACCAGCGGCAGGACGAAGAAGAAGCTGGGACGTTGTTTTTGTCTTTCGTTGGCGAGCTGGAAACTGGAGCTGCTGGTTGTTGTTTTTTTTCAGTCTGACTCAGTGGATTAACTGGTCTCGTCTTAGTTTGGGTCCGTCATGCCGTCTTTCTGTGTCCACGTGAGGAGGGCCATCCTGAGGAGGTACCGGCAGGTTCCTCAGACTGAAGCTGACGGAGCTTTCAGCTACAGCCGAGCCTCGAACAGACGAGGCCTCCTGAACTCCGGTAGGTTGGATCGAGTCGCGTGGAATCCACAGGAGACATTTGAGACTGTTGAGCAGAGCGAGAGTGTTTCTGTAGCAGGGTTTCAAACAGAGAGGCAGTTTAAAGTGACGCAAATACATAATAAACTCTATGAAGTTCATGCAGTTTCTGTACATTCTGCACAGTTTTCCTTAGTGTGGGCTTGTTGTTCACTACAGCACAAAGTCTTGCACTTCTATGACTGATGGCAGGAATCCTTTGACCTCAAAGACCTGGAGATAAAGGAGGAGTGCAACCAAATCCCAGTGGAGACATGAAAGAAGCTCATTTGCAATTACAAAAACTGATAAATAAAGGCTGAGAAAGGGGACGAGTAGCTTGATAGATGACATTTTTACTAGAAAGAAAAGGCAAAATGGAAAAATAGAAAAACAGGTCAAACAAGCAGTTAAATAGCCCAACACACATTCAAAAAGTTTCATTAGACATATTTCAACCTAATTCTGCTCCTTCACCAGAATTCTGGATGTTTTTTCAGTTTGTTGTTTTTTTTTTTTTTGCTCCTGTCTCATTTTTCTTCACTGTGGACTCATTTTGAACTGCAGTGTAAAGTCCTGCACCTCAATGGACATGAAGGAGAGAGGACTCAGAAGTGTCCTCCGTGCAGGACGACGCAGTTAGAATGACAGAAATCGTTACAAAAGAAGAAATGTTGAAACATAGCGATACACCTCCGTATGTATAAATTCAAACCTTGATTCAAAACATAAACTTCAAAGAATGAGAGAGTGTAATTCTGACGTAATTCACACTGAAAAGCCAAAGCTTCCTTTTAAATGTGTCCTCTAATTAAACTGCCAGAAAAAAAACACTAAAACTGCAGTTTATCACATCACTTCTAAAACTGAAGAAGCCCTAAAGGCAAATATAAAACTAGCGAGGCGCTGTCCTGATCTGCTGAAAATTTCTACATTT
>NW_007578251.1:313004-322531 GCF_000690725.1 Stegastes partitus
GTTCTGGGTTTTTGCGTCGGTCCAGGTCTCCTGTGTGGGGATCAATAAAAAGTAAAGATTATGTTGCTCAGGAGCAGCATGATGCAAAATCTGTACCCAGCATGCACCACTGATGGAAACGCATGTTAACAAGCTGCTCAGACACAATCGCTGGATATGGATTGAAACATCTGCAAAGGCTCCTGTTCCTGCGCACGTTTCTAAACATGCTTCAGATCATGTGAAAGCATGAACACGGCTAATTTGCGCTGCGGCCGGATGACGGATTGGATCCCGCGTAACGGCGTTTGTCATCGGTCTGTAATTCATCAGCGTGATTATGCAGCTGCAGATCTATAGCCGGACGCTTAAACTGATGCATCGCCTCTATTACAGTATTGAAGCCACGATGCTCTCGGCCTGAATGGCTTTTAATGTCGTTTGGAGACGCCGTCATTCATTTCCTGCCTCCATACAAACAAACAAGTCGACCAGTCAGCCGGAGAGAAACACGCTCAGTCTGAATAACCATTACTTTTTAGTATTTGTACATCTAATCACGCACAGGACTGTTTTTTTCCCCCCCAGTATGCTGATGGTTTACAGTTTGTTTTGTCCAGTTTCAACTTGCACATATTTCTGTCCCTGCCTTTGAAGCACACTAATTGATCCTACATTTAAAACATGCCTTCTTTATTCATATATAACATTTTCAGACCACCTTAAGGCTCAAAGTTTGGCTTCAACTGATGATTTTCTGGAGTAATTATTATGTGTTTGGTGTGAAAAGTTGGAAAATGGTGCAAAAAAGTCGATCAGTTTCCAAAATTCATCAACAAGTCAATTCAGTTTAGCGTCAATGAGGATAAAAGAAAGCAGGAAATATTCACATTTAAGAAGCCTCACGGGTTTTACACAAAGAAATAACGTGAAACAATGCACTCATCATGAAAGAATATAGTGATGTTATACATCAAATTAAACAGCAGAACCTGGGCTACAAGCACATATCAGCCATTTCTACATGCCTCAAACACAACTCAAACACCAACGAAATGAATTATCAAATATGGACATCGATATAGCGCCACCACGTCAACCTACTCGTCACATTTTTGGCTCTGTCGCTACTGTACGTTATGAAAGACGCACAGCCTACCTCTCAAAATGAAGCAGAGTCCCCAGATTCTAAACATATCCATCAAAGCTCTCTTAAACCAAAGCATCAGCGAGAAACAACCCAAAGAACAGCAAAAACCGCTTCATCAAACTGTAGTTGTAAAATGTCTCTTACCTTCGCTGTTTTACTTTTTTTTCCATTTTTTTTGTTGCTGCCAGAGTTGTCTTCTTTTTTAACCCCCCCCCCCCAAAAAACAAAAGAGCAGGATTTATTTTTTAAAGTTTATTTGCTTAAACACCTTCAGTCAGACGCTTAGTCTGAACTCTTGTTAAGGCTGATTCTTTTTCACACTGAGTGTTTGTGGATGAGCGAATCGGAGGCAGAATAATGAGGATGGAAATAGAAATCAGGCGTCTCACCTTCAATTCTGCGGCTTTGTCCTCAGGCCGACGCATCTGCTGCACCTGAACGCATCGCAGGAGGCACTGCAGCCTGCAGGTGTTTTATCGCAGCGACTCGCTTTACATTTACACACATTTATTCACCTCGTCAAGCGTCAACACTGTCAGTAAGTTAAATATAAAACTGCTGTAATTAAGGAAAAGCAGAAGAAGTTTCACTTTTCAGATCCTCGTCTGCGTTTGTCTTTGGACTGATTCCCAACACGATTAGCAACAAACTCATTAATTTCTCTCCGATATGCATCTGCTGCTTTTCCAAGTTTTCAAAAATCTCCTGCCAAAAAAAAAATAAAAAATGTCAGCGCAAAAACTAACCGTAGGAAGCCAGGATTTTAACAAATCTGCATCTGTGTTCATCTTGTTGGGTTTGTTTGGCTTGTTGGTAATTCCTACAATTCATAGCTTTTTTTGTACTGTTAGGTTTTAAATGTGTTTCCTGTAGATGACCTCAGCAAAGTGAACATGTACATGAAACGCTGTCAGGTGAGCAAAACTAAGAGATCGATGCAGGACAGTTTTGCTAATATGAAGTCTTTTTAGTTAAAATTAAAAAAGAAATAAATAAATTAACATCCAAAATTCAGCCTTTTCCACACCTACATGTGCATTTTCTTTAAAATGTGGATTTTTCTGTGCATTTTGGAATTTTGCCAGCACAAAGGAAGTAGGTCTGAAAATGGACTTTTTGGAAATTTGATTCCAGGGTGAAGATATTCAGGATTTTTTTAATTTAAAAAAACAAAAAAAACAAAACATATCTATACACAAATGTAAACTGTAAATAACGTCTGCATCAAAAAAATATCTCTATATATATTTTTTTTTACAAATACTAACGCTGTGAAATTACAGTGTTTTCTTGTATTTCAAACTTATATAATTTTGGTATTTGTTTAATTTTTCACCGTCTGTTTTGCAGTTTGTAGACTTTATAGTATTCTGCCATTTTTTTTCTGGAACACTTGCTGCCAGATTTAAATCTTTTTTTTCTTTTTTTTTAAACAGGAATTTTGTCAAGTCAAACCCAGTTTTCTGAAAAGGAACTTTTTGGAAATCTGCCTCCAGGATGAACATATTTAGAAAGTCTGTCTGTAGTGTAAACAGGGGAAACGGAGTATTTTTGACATGTTTACACATAAATATTCAGTTATTTCCTGTTATATCTGGGAACAAAAGCATCAGAATCAACACTGACTGTATTTATTATTTCACACTGATGGACTTTTGAGTTCTGTATAGTTTCGTATATTCATTGTTCTGTAGTTGTTCTCTTGTTCTACACCGGACCAGGAACCTCAGATGCTAATTAGCTGCTGGCGAGCTACTTAATTAAGCAGTTTCTCTTCAGGGATCAATCAAGTATTTCTGATTCACTAATAGTTGCTTTTTATTGTGTTCTGTTCCTGCAAAAATGGGAACAAAACTAGATCAAATGAACAAATAAAGTAAACAAAAGCTAAATTCGACCCTATGATTCGATGTTTCCTCGATGCGTCGTGTTTGTTTCCTCCTGGTGAAGCAGCAGCAGCTTCACTTCAGCGACTGTCTGGATGTTTTGATGTAAAGTGACACCGTGTTGGCAGATGAACTCCGTCTCACGTTTCAGTCGCTTCCTGTCAACCTTTTTATTTTTTTTCATCTCGTCAGTCACATAAAGGGGACTTCAGAACAATTTGAACTGTGAGATCTGAAACTTTAATCATTCAAAGGAGCTTCAAGAAATTTCCATCAAGCGGCAGAAAGTAGTTTAACGGATGAATGAATGAACCGATGATTGGATCAGTCTGCGCCATGTCTTTCACGTCTATTATCTTCACTATTAGTCTGAAGACAATCCAGAGCTGCAGTTATCGGCTTCGTTATATAATTGGATCGTTTAATTTTCTGGTCCGCGCAGCAAAGTTCATTTATTATAAAATCAGGATGTCAGCGTCGTCCTGTTGCTCGTGTCTGATCTGATTAAACACAGCTTTACATATATGAGCAAACGTCTTACAGAGTTCGGATGTCAGAGCAATGATGCAGCAGAAACGGATGCAGGTTTTGTTTTCTTCTTCTTCTTCCAATTATCATCTGCTTAGATTTTATTCTGTATTAATTTCTTGGTTAATAAAAGGTCAGAAATTTTTTCCCAGAATGCAACGTGACTCTCCGATATCTTTATAATCGTCTGTTAATATCTACAAATTCAGATTATAGTGACGCAAATTAAAAGAAAAACAGCAGGGAATTGATTCTTAAATTCATCGTTTATATTCTGTCCATCAGTTAATTGACTTAACTGTTATCAAATCCAGACTAAAGCTTCATCCTGAAGCCACGTCCGCCAGTCGGAAGCCTGAAAAACGCTTTTTGTATTCCATTAGGTTACCAATTGTGGTGCATTGAGGAATGACGAAATTAAATGTGACATATTTAAGGATTCTGATGCCTTCGTTGCTCAAGTGGAAAAATAATTGTATATTTATGTGCAAAAAATATATACAGTCTTGACTTGCTAGTCTGACCAGTAACAATTATAAAACTTTGCTATCTGACAGGTTTTGAGGAAAAACGAACGGAACCCAATAAAAACAGCCTTGACATACCAACGGTCTTGGATTCTGACTCCAACATGACATTTAATGTCACAAATAAGGATAACAGCGTATTATCTGAATGAACAATCCAACAGATTGGCTACATTCAGACTGTAGGACTAAATGCTACATTTGGATTTTTTGGTGAAATCCGATTTTTTTTTGAGAGTTCGTTCACATTTCCACTTAAATGCGACTTGTATGTGATCTGCTGTGTGAACTTCATGCGACCCAAAAGTGTCCCGCATGTACTGAAGAGGATACGACGACATCATACGCAGCGAGCGTGCTCAGTGTTTAGGGAAGTAAACATGGGTGGTGGCAGCAGTGATGGTGGAAACAGAAGTGTGACCGCTGACTAAACTGGCATCAGCAGCCAAGTCCTGCCTGTGTGTTCTGGACACTTCCACCTTGTCGGAGCACTCCCCCAGGGTGGAACTTTTTTTTTTTAAAAAAACATTATCTCGGAAAGTACTTCATGTATTTATGTAAAATTTCACAGATACTATTTTAAATATCTGTAGTTGATGATATGAAATTCTGAAATCGTGTTTGTGTCAACAAAAGTACTAAACTTATAGGGAAATTAAAAGAAGTAAGTAAGTAAATAAATAAATAAATACCACGTTCATGTGGGGACAAGGGCAAATACTGGATACTGAAGGTTTTATTTTTTAACCTCAAAACTTGGTATTAGCAAAACTATCCTGCAGTAAACTTCTACATGTGGTCATTGAACAGTCTTTCATGTTCATTTTCAGGGTGCTGAGGCCATTTACAGGAGATGCATTTAAAATCAAATGGCGATTTAAAAAGTTACAAATTGTAGTAATTACCAATGAGCCAGTATTTATATTAATAAATCGTTGTTTTTTTGAGAGTTCTGACCAAGATATGCATGGAAGAGACGAGTTTATAGCTGAAAAACGTTTGACAATATCTTAATTGTTCATTGGAATTTGTTGTAAGTTGGTGCGAATAACAGCCGTGACCAACAAAAACACAACACACCACAGGTAAGACTAGAAAACTATGATTTGGATGTGCAGAATACATTCAAACACTGCAAAAATCCAGACGATAAAATGAATATTTAGGGTGTAAGGGAATTGTAAACTGTTATAAGTCATGTAAAGGAAATGATTTGAGTTGTTCATTTATCAGTTTGTCATTTGTCGGTGTTGGTTTGGATTTTTTGTCCTGTAGCGTCTTGTACTTGTTTGCAGACACGGTTGCCAATGGAAAAACATGTGGAAAAGCCTGAAAAGGAACGTTTCCAAAGTGTTTCTGTCGGTATAAAGAGCTAAAGTCAAAGTGAGGTTGGATCAGGTTTAGTTCTGAGTAAAAGACGTCTTGGAGCTGAATTCCATTAAACCCTGCAGGTCACACTAATGCACACTCTGCAGCTCCTAATTGCAGGATCCATAATGAACGCTTTACTGCTCGGCGGCGGCGACAGCAGCGGAGAGGTTGCCGTGGTGACCGGCTGTTGATAATGAAGTTGATTAATGTGCAGACTCCCTGAGGGGCCGAGGAATAAACTCTGGAGGGACTGAGGTGACCTGGTGTCGCCTCGCAGGTCTTTATGTAGCTTGACAGGAGCTCTGAGAGCAAAGGCTGCTGGGAAATGAAGTCCTCAAACTCCCTGAGGTAATTTTGTAAGTCTGAGGAGAGAAACGGGTAGAGATGGTTGTGGATGATCAGTAGAAGCTGGTTTTGTTTCAGACAGATTTTGGGTAAATTTAGTCAGTAAACTCCTAATATTAAATCACATGAACCTGGTTGTTTTATTCAGAAACTGAATTTTTAGATCATCTGACGTGCTGGTTGTTGAGCTGTGATACACAAACTGCTGGTTGTAAAGTTTAATCTCAACTTTTTGGCACTGAATGCAGAAACACAGTCTTCCTTCACACGATGTTGGTTCGTGTAGAGACATTTCAGACAAACGTTTGAACTCGGCAGTCTCCATGAGGTTGGACCAGTTCAAAGTTGTAGAAACAAGGGGGTGTTCACAGGTAGTTTAAACTTTCCGCTGCCCAAAATAATCCTGGAAGAGCTTTTCTCCTTTTAAAGTATCACTGGAGTGTGATGAGAGCCCCAGTGGTTTGTTTTTTTTAATCATTTTAGGCCCAAAGTTATTCATTTTGTACATAAATAATCTTGACAGAGAACAGAAATAGGTAAAGTGAAGTTTTTTTGCAGACGATACAATTTTATTTTTTGAAAACTGTTTTTGCCGTCTTGGTGAATTTAGAGCTGTATTCATATGAACAACTTTTTGTTCTTCTTTTTCTTTCACTAAAACACACTTTTTTTTGTATTCTGGTCTGACGACATTTAAATAACTTAATGTGCTACAGACTTAAATCAAGCCTCATTACAGTTTCTCAACAGCATTTCATTACTGACAGTTCTCGTGCTTTCTTTTGCGCTCTGGAGTTTTCTAAACCTTTAGCATGAGTTCAGTCTCTTTGTCTGCTTTGTGCCCGTCGTGTTTGTGCAGAACTGGATGAAGATGCTAAAAGTTCTCCACATTGATCGACTGTCAGAGGAGCTGAAAGCTGCTGTGACCTTTCAGCTGCTTCTTAGGATGTAAAAACTCTGACATTTCACTGATGACACTCCGTATTGACGCTCGCGGTCGTCGACCGGAAACATTCACAAATCTGTGCACACATGAGGCCGGTCTGAGTGTTTTTACCAGCTACAAATGTACATGATGTTCTTGTCGTGACGATGTTTCTTGGTTGCATGTTCAGGCTGCTGGGCGAATTCATCAGGATGAAGTAAATATGTTAGAATGCAGGTCAATTATTGCCACAGAAGAGATAATTAAAGTGGATTATGTAGGTACCTTTATCAAATTTAAGATGTAGATAAAGTATAATTGGGCCTTTGATCCCCCTTTTCCCCCATGCCATGAACAAACAATGGAAAAAAATGGTTAAATGCACCAAGAGGACTGCCTACATACACACACAATATAGACAACCATGTCTGATTGTCCAGTGAATTGGTCTGGTGGAAATAACCATATTGCACATATCAATGGTTTCCACTGATTGTTTTATTAGTAGAAGTACTGATAGAGAAGTATTCAAAAATTTGTGTTTTTCTGAAAATCCAACTTAAACTGCAACTGTGTAAAATCTGTTAAAGATATCAAAACAGATTCAGAGGAATAAAGTTTAAAGCTTTGTGACCTGTTTGAACACTGAATGCAGTTTCTACTGTAAAATCTGTCAGAGCTCCAGGGTTCTACAGTTGGCCAGTTTTGACAGTTATCCAGCTGACTTCTTTTTAACGTCGTTGTTTACGGATTTCGTTACGAATTTTGTTTAAAAAAAAACAAAAAACAAAAAAAAAACTTTTGTTAAATCGCTGTCAAAAGTCAAAATACACCATTCACAATTGTGCCGCATGTTTTGATGTCTAGTTTTTATGGGTTTTCTCAAAGTGAATTAGGAGAATCTATCAGAATAAAGTTGAGAAACTGTATTCACTGAATAAATAATAACTACCTTGAATAGAAAACTAGTTTCAAACACCGCCAGTGAACTTCTCACATTGATTTCCACGAATGTACGACTTGAACAACGCGTCAGTGAACGCATCGCAGTCAGACTGTCCTCAGTGGGATCCAGAATCTGGACTGTGTCTCGTCGTCTGTCGCCTCAGAAACCGTCCCAGCGGTCGACTCTTACTGATTCAGCCGACATCTCTGATGAGTCATGACTTGTTATTGATCGGCGGCCGCTGCTGGTTTTACTGATTCATGTTGATCAATAGGAGGTGACCTATGGCTGCCGGCTGCTGAATGTAGAGCAGCTTTAGATTGTTAGTGAGTCACAGCAGGACAATGTGAAGAAACGCTGCAGATAGATGGAAGTCGATTTGTCACATTAAAGTGGTGATTTTAGTGTCTTCCTTTTAATATTTTCTTAAAACACTTGCTTTCATGTCATGTTGTCTGTTTTTATCATGTAACTGATTTTTACATATCATTTGGTTTATTTGTTCATTTTATTCTCTCTATTTATTTACATGTTTTATTTATTTGCTATCACTTTTATGATTATTTGTAGCCTTGTGTGTATGGTTCTATTTTCTTTTTGTCCTTTTCCTTACTTGGTCGTTTTATGGGCAATTTATGATTTTATCTTGTATTGTTGCATTGGTTTATTTTGAAAATCTTTTAACATGTTTAACTGTTTTTTGCCCTTTCCCTACATATCCATCTATATTTCAATAATAGATTTTTTAAATTATTATTGTTATTATTTCGTGTTTATATGCATTTTTATTCCTTTTATCTGTATACTGTTGTTTGACAACTTTTATTGGTATGAAATGTGAAGAAAAGGAAATATTGCACGTTGCAGTGACGTCCTTGTGCACAAAAGTGAAATGCTGCACCTGAGAAATAGCACATAACACATGAAAGAAAGAGCTGAACATGATATGGAAACAGATGTTGCAGAAACTATTGACAAAAGTAAAGTTGGAAACGATATTGAAAATATTGTTCAGATTTCTTCCTGCAGAAATGCGAGGAGTTTGTGATTGCTGGTAGAGCAAACTGCTGGAAACAGAAGCTGCGAAAGAATCTTTTCAAGTCTTTTATTGTTTGGTAAAGTTCCCCTTTGCTGAATCTGTTGCAGGAGTTTGCGGCTGCTGTGGGCCGCTGAGGCCGAGATACAAACGTCTGGTGGACAACATCTTCCCCGAAGACCCCAAAGTGAGTTTCTGCAAACATCACGCAGCCTCAGTCAGATCCATGTTCCTCAGATGAAGACACGAAACTGATACATGATCTATAATCTGTTTAATTGTGCAGCAGAACCTTAAAGCGCCTGCAGCGACCGATAACTGTCGTCTGCTGGTTTTAATAGGGATCAACAAGCTGATCGGAGCTCGGATCAATACAGAGGTCGTGTGAAAAGGTTACAAAGCACCATGTAAAAGACTGAGTCACTCAGATTAAGTTACATTCTTATTTTAAGTGGCCTTGTTTTTAGTAAAATGGAGAGTTAGGCTGTAGAATGCTTTTAGATAATAACATTTTAAATAGTAAAATAAAATATTTAAATATTTACGACTCTGATAAAAGATAATTTAAAAAATGTACTCGAGTCCTCAAAGAGGCTCTAATTATTATTTTATAGCAAAAGCTGATAAAATAAAATATGAATTTCAGGTAGTTTCCTTCATGTTCGTCCAGATTTTTGTGTTTTCTTTAAAATAAATAAATCAATAAATACATACATACATAAATAAATAAGTAAATAAATAAATAGTATTATTAGGTTGTTTTTATCTTGAGTGAAATGGACTAAATTAGAATTTAAAATTCCTTTGAAAATTACAATATTTTATTATATATAA
>NW_007578251.1:323744-327862 GCF_000690725.1 Stegastes partitus
CTGTGATATTTCTGAGCTGATCTGATCAGTTTGTTCTCAAAGCAGAAAAACCAAATCAAACATGTTCAGTGTGTTTAACATCGCTGGTAGGTTTAATGTCGGCGTCACATACTGAGTTTAAGGAAGTCCATTTGGGAATGAATGAGCTTTACTTGATACAGTCGTGACTTGATCATCGGACACTAAATGTTAAACCTTTTTTTATGTCGGATAGCAAGGCTGTCGGATTGTCAAGACGGAGGTCGAGATACAAGGAGGGCTTGCTGCTTGAAGGGTCATTTGTTGTTAATATTCATTGTTCATAGTTGTTATAATACCCAGTAGTGCTCCGAATAGCACTTTCTGGTCTCTGGATATTCAGGACCAATTAATGATGAATATCCAAATATTCGGCGCGGTCTGGGGGGACACGTCCACCCCGGGGCAGCGCTCCGACAGGGTGGAAGTGGCCGGAACACTCAGGCAGTACTTGGCTGCTGATTCCAGTTTAGTCAGCGGTCACACTTCTGTTTCCACCATCACTGCTGCCGCCGCCACCATCCGTGTTAACTTCCATAAACACTGAGCACGCTCGCTGCGTGTGACGTCGTGTCCTCTTCTGCGCATGCGAGACACTTTTGGGTCGTATGAAATTCACACAGCAGATCACATACAAGTCGCATTTAATTGGAAATGTGAACGAACTCATAAAAAAATTGGATTTCACAAAAAAATCTGAATGTAGCATTAAGTCCTGCAGTCTGAACGTAACCAATCTGTCAGACTGTTAAGTCAGATAATACGCTGTTATCCTTATTTGTGACATAAAATGTCATGTTGGAGTCAGAATCCAAGGCTGTCGGTATGTTAAGGCTGTTTTTAATGGTTTCTGTTCGTTTTTCTTAAAAACCTGTCAGATAGCAGGTTTTCGGATTGTTAAGGATCGGATTATCGAGTCATGGCTGTATTTAGAGCAAATTCATTTCAGAATTCAAAAATGTCTCTTGGGTTAGGTTCATCTGTTAAAGTTAAACTCATTTTTCTGAAAGTCTGAACCATGAAGGAGAGACAACTCAGAAATGTATTCTGTCACTTTGACATGGTTAGAATGATGGAAATCAAATGAAAGTTTAGAGTTATTTATTTCGGAAAAATTGGGGGAAAAAAAATAAAAAATGGAATCAACATATGCAGTAAGCGAAAAATTACGCAAAATCATTTTAAACTTGCCCAAAATAGCTCGAAACTTGTCCAGAAAGACTCCAGATTTGTAAATAAATCGAATTTTGTCCAAAGTGACTAAAAATGTGTCAAATGACTTGAAACTGGTCCATAACGTGAACCTTGAACCACACATTAAAGAAGTCAGGAAACATGCTTGTCCCACTTGATACGTTCAAAGACTGTCAGAAACGTGAACATCTGATGATTCTTGTTGCTTTTACAGTTTCTGGTTTTGATGAATGGTGTCATTTTGGTGTTTATGTTTTTGTTTCCACAACCAGAAGCACAAACAGATTAAAATAACAACCAGACATGTTAATTCAAATCAAACCTGATTATTACGAATGGGTGGAGTTTAATATTCCTCGTTTCTCTCATTGCCATTGAACCAACGATATCTTATCAGTCTTCAGGTGTCACTTCGAAGCCTGTTGGTTCCCTTTACAAAAACTTAACATTTGTGTTTTATTTAATACAACAGCTCAGTAGGTTCCTACAATAGTTTTTAAACAAGCAAACAAAAAAAAACTAGACGGGACTATTTTCAGCTGCGGATTAATCCACATTTGAAACTGTAGTGAGGAATTCAGGCAGCAGGATGGTGTGTGCAGGATGAAGTTAACACAAACTACAAAGTGTGTGTTTGTGGTAATGAAGGTTATTTAGTCCAACTGTGATGAGTTTTTGTTAGTTTTGTGACACCAGAGGAGCTCTAAAGGAGTGATGAGGCTCCTGGTGTTCTCACTACTTCAGTGAACAGGATGCATTCAGGGCTCAGTGTGTGTTTCAGTGGGTTTCAGCTGGTTTAGTCTCACTGCTCTGTTCCTCCTCAGGATGGACTCAGTAAATCTGACATGGAGAAGCTCACCTTCTACGCTGTGTCGGCTCCGGAGAAGCTGGACCGGATCGGAGCTTATCTGGCCGAGAGGCTGAGCAGAGACGTGGTGCGACACCGATACGGGTCAGTGGTTCCATCCAGAGCTCCGGTTCTGTTCAGTGTTTGTTCCTTGGCGTCAGAGAGGATCTGTGGTGATAGCAGAACCAAGATATCTGTAAAACCATAGATATGTATAATAAAGGCTAGATGTCTTGTCTGCACTGCCGGCCAATGGAATCGCACGACCACACTGGCGGCCATCTTGGTACAGTCCGCTCATTCATCCATACCATTGTGTTGTAGTGGTGCATGTAGCTTTTAAACAACCATAACTTGCTCAGTTTTCTACCGATTTTCAAACGGTTTGATTTGTTATAAACGTCAGAGGTGTAGTTATGACACACTGCACTTATGGATAATTATGTTACACTCTCACAGCCAGCAACAAATAATATTTTAATTATTTTGTATCTTATTTGTATTTTTGTAAGTTGAATTGTAGCCACGTTAATACCGTTTGTAAGAAACCAAACCGTTTGTAAATCCGTCAAGATTTCAGCAAGATAAGAGTGTTTAAGTTTGTGCAGATCACTCCCCTTCCTTCACGTACCACAGGTTCTGCCAGAGAGCTTCCCTGAATCAAGATGGCCGCAGGTGATCCCATTCGAAACGCTGCCTTAAGACATCTAGCCTTTATTATACATAGCTATGTGTTAAACAGCAATTCATTACTTATAAAATCCAGATTCTTGATGTGGACATTATTTACAGTTTTGACTTGTTTTAGTGATAACTTGTATTTTAATTTTTAATTTTTTGCTTGTGATTTTACTCGATATTTGTAATTTAAGAAAACTGGGATAATCTGTAAAATAACCGTTTAAAAACATGATTTGCCATTTTTGCAAACCTTAATATACGTGTTTTTTTTATTGTTTTTCCCCCCAAAAGTAATTTAAAAACAGTGTAAATAGAGTGATTTCTTTTCATTTGCAAAAATACAGACTTTTGATGTGGTCGTTATTTCTAGTTTTAGTCAGTTTTTATTTTTATTAGTTTTTTTTACCATTACCCTGTACATTAATGTTTTTTTTTTCTGTGATTTTACTGAGATTTAACATAGTTTAATACTCGTAATTTTTCTTTCAAATAATGTCAAAAATCTGTAAAATGGTGTGATTTTTTAAAAACTGATATAAATGCAGTAAAATAGTGTCATTTTATCATAAAAAAATGTAAAAGTACAAATTACCTTTTATGAAAACACATACTTTTGACATTGACAGAATTTACAGTTTTAACCTGTTTTTTTACAGTTAACATGTAAATCAATAACTGGACCGTTAATTCATTAAAACGAGCTGAGAGACTGAACCGTCCCTCATGCGTTTCTCAGAGAAGACTGGCAGCAGCGGATCAATACCATGATTATAATGTCAGGAATTCACTTTAATTGGCTGTGATTTTTTTTAATTCCCTGAAGCCGACAGTCGCAGAATAAACCGACCCTCCATCTGTGTTGTTATAAAACCGCTTGGCGACGCCTGAAACGCTTCGTCCATCCAACAAAGTGACGTTTTCTGGTTTGTTATGTCACTCAAAGCCCAGAGCTGTCGATCGCTTTGGCAAATCCTCCGACTTCCAGATGGACTGATGGGAGTCGGATCGTTAAATGTACTGTACAGCGACGCCTGATATCAACACACAGGAGTGCTCTTAAAAGGATTTTTAACCCACTGTGAGCCTGCTCAGCCTCCGTCCTCCATGTTTGGCTTCAGCGGAACCAATAAAATCCTGTACATAGAGTTTTATGAAATATAGTTTGATTTATTAAAGCAATAAAATAAAAAAAATGCAACACTAAAGCAACTGTTTACCTTCTTAATTGTGAGTTGTCTTTACACCAAGTTTGGACTAGAGATCGACAGATTATCTCGTCTGTATTATTGTTCTCCACTAAATTTAATACACTTCAACTGAATTCTCAGTTATGTTTAGAGGGAAACGGATTTCCTGCGGATGTTTTTTTTTTTTTTTT
>NW_007578251.1:328062-343951 GCF_000690725.1 Stegastes partitus
TTTAAAAAAAAAATTAACAGTCAACCAATAAATTAGTCTTTTTTCCCCCCTAGAATTTTACTTGACATAATCTGTAATTGAACAAAACATGAAAACTGTAAAATAAGAGTAGAGAAAATGATTTACCATTTTTCAAAGTGGTTTAAATTGATTCCCAGGAGAACAAACAAAATTAAACGAATAAGTAAAATAAAACAAATACGCTACCACCCACCCAGTGATCTGATTGGCTACACATCAAGAGTAAGAGCCAATCAGCACAGAAAGATAAATGTTGAAAGCTCTTTTTAGGTAAACATGTTTAAAACACAAGTGTACAACAGCACTTCAACGACATTTAGTGTTTAGGTCTGTGTTATTCTAACTTTACATAGCAGGATTTTAATTTTTGCTGTAAATTTTTCCACAACATTACATTTTTCACAAGAAGACCTCATTTTTAAGCGTAATTTTAATTTTTTTTTTTTTTTTAAGTGGTGGGAAATGATTTGAGTCATAACTGTAGTATTATTCTGAAAAACTATAATTACATGTGCATCTGAAGGTGATCTATAACGACCCGGTGTCACATGATGATGACGATGATGAAGATGTGTAATTCTGTGTGCAGCTATGTGGTGATAGCGATGGAGGCTCTGGACCAGCTGCTGATGGCTTGTCACTCTCAGAGCATCAAACCCTTCGTGGAGAGTTTCCTGCACATGGTGGCCAAACTGCTGGAGTCCAGAGAACCGGACCTGCAGGTTCTGGGAACCAACTCGGTAAGACACAAACCCACATTTTCATCTCACTGCAGCTTTTATTGTTTGTTTTATTTTGTTTTGTTTTTTTCACCTTTATGAAAAGCAGATTTCTGAACTCTGCCTGGAGTGAAGTCACAGAAAGTGGATTATTTTTTCATACCTTCCTCTGATGGAATAAAATATCCTGCTGCTGGATTCGCATGTTTAAAGCAGTCAATGACTCTCCAAATATAGTGAAAGAAAGAGAAGGCATCAGGACAGAACTTATTAAAGCCACTCACTTGTTTTTTATAATGCAGACTTATTTAAATCATTCAAACTATTATTAGACACATGTTCAACTCTCAGTGGTGATAAGAACAACTACCATTGACACACTATGTTGGCGGGCTCAAACTGAACCTTTTGGGTACATGAGGTCGGGTTATTTTTGTGCCCTTTTTGGTTCTTTCAGAAGTCTTTTTATGTCGATGTACTTAACTCAAACAAAGATGTTGGAGCTTTGAGTTCAGTTTGAATTCCAGAACCAGCTCCAAAAAATTCAAAAGATGGAGATAACCTATATTCTCTACATGACGTCAGAAAGTGTATCATAGATCAGCTGCAGTACCTGGTTGTTCCACCAGGTGGAGCCTCTCACCGTTTAATACTGTACGGACCAGACGAGGCATCACTCAGACTACAGGCAGTTCAAGTTGGCAAGCAGAGAGCATTGTGGGAGTTTAACTCGCAACGGGCACCATGACAAAGACTTGTGTGGAGGTTAATGACATCCAGCCAGAGCTGAACCTGTCATTGGCTAGAACACTGTCTGCATGTGTAACAGAGCTACCTTTGTGGCCCAAATCATGTGTCTATTGTGTCTAAAACTTTTCTCAATTAATCGTATACTGATTGATAGTGAAGCTACTTTTGATTAGAAAAATTATGTAGAACATGCATCCCTTGGGGACTTTCCTCAGAATACAGAATAGAATATCTTTATCGTCATTGTACATGTACAACAGAATCATATGCAAACCTTTGTCAAGTGCAAAACAGCAAAGTGCATCAATCTGAGGTATATGAAAATAAATAAATAGGTAAAAATGAACTTTACAAAGATAATTTAAAAAAGAGAAGGATAGATTCTAATAGGGAAAGAAATGGAAAAACACAGCATACCACACGTACATGACAGTTCATATTGAAGGCAGTTCATGGTGGCAAGCAGAGAGCATTGTGGGGGTTTACCTACTAAAGGTACACCATGACGAAGACTTTGGTGACGGTTAATGACCTCCAACCAGAGCTCATGCGTTTATGACAAACTGGGATCTGCCTTTGTGGCCCACCTCATGTGTCCGTTGATCAAAACAGCAAAATACAAATGTCCCCTGTGCCCAGTTTGTGCCGTCAGTTATTCACGGATTCAAAAAATTCTCAAACAAATTGTCTTCTCGCTTTATACTGCCTGTGTGAACAAAGGGTCTGGTTTTTGGTTGGCGGTAAAAGAAACACCTTGATCAGCTCTGATTATGATCTTTTACATCCCTACAATTATTTCTAGTTTTTGTGTTCGCCGTCATGCACAGCAGAGCCCGGTCCTCCAGATGTGAGCACTTAGAAGCTACTAAACAGCCTTTAATTCCTGAATTCATGACCTTATTTTCACAAAGCAGGTCAAACACATCAGTCTGAGCTCAGAGGTGGATGTTGGTGGTTAAAAAGCTAATTTAGCTTTCACTCCAGCAGCGGAAGCAGCCCTGTAACGGATCCTATGAAACCCTCTAATTATTATTAGCCTCAGTAAGCCGCCAGCAAATGCCAGCCCCGTTTCTCCTCCTGAGTCTGCTGAAGGTGAACCCAAAGTAGTTTTTTTCCTTCCCTCCTCCTATTCTCAGCCTGTCGTCCTTGCCGTTGTCGGCGGTTCATCTGAGCAGGAAACCGAGCCGAAGGTGCAGATGCGAAAGCCTCTGCATTATTTATGTGTGGTATTTAGACTCTGACAGAGGAGGCAGCCGGCTGCTGTCAGCTGCAGACACTCCGCCTTTAGGTGAGAGCCGTGTTAATTAAATTTTTCTCAAAGCCGAGACGCTCCGTTTAATGTCAGTGTTTGGTTTTTACGTCGTAGCCGAGCAAAACGAAGCGCTTCTGTTTGTTCTGTCGGCTAATTATCAGTTTAATGAGTTTGTTTGAGATGTCTGCAGAACAACACCAACACAGGGCTCAACAAATTACAGCAATTTGGTTGAAAGAGTGTTTGAAACCGGCCGGCCGCTTCACCGGAGCCTAATTAGTTACAAACATCACACATTTGGGTTTTCAGCTGGTTGTTGATGCTCGTCTGCAGAGCGGCTTCACAGCAACTGAAGAGTTCATCCTTCATTATCAAGAAAGCAAGAGGAAGGAGGTCTTGGTGTGAAACGTCAGTGACTTAAAGGGTGTTTATATCTTTTATTTTGATGTGAGTCTTTAGTTCAGTCACCTCCGTCTGTATTAACAACATTCAACCTCAAGTTTAAATCCAGTTTTTACCTTGTTATAATGTCCACATGGTGTTTTTTTGAGCAAAATATGAGCATTTCCACCTGAAAACTCCTAAAAAACTGATCCAGTCGTACATTGTTGGGTTTTAGCATCACAGGAGAAGCAGAAAAGAAAAAGGTTCTGTTTTTGGTCGCCAACTTGTAAAAGGAGAACTTGTGAACATTAAAAACACATTACTAACTGTTTGATAAAACAGTAAAACCAAGGTTTATGTATTCTGTTACCATTGTAAGATGGAAAAGAAGAAAGCGTGAAAGATTCTTTCTGAGCCATTAATGTGTAGGAAACCTTATTAAATTAGCTTTTATTCTTCCAAATTGTTTTCTAGTTCAGTCGTGTATGACTGAATCACTCTAATTTGACACATTTCAATTGTGTAGAGCAGAATAAGGATGCAACTATTTATTATTTTCATTCTTGATTGATCTTTTGATTATGTTCCCAATCATTGGATAGCTGTTAAAAATGTAAGATAATATTCAATTTAGTTCAATTTATTGTCTAAAATATTCAGTTTACTGCCATAAAGGAGGACCAAAAACAGAAAATATTCACATTTAACATGCTGCAAGGGGAAAATTACTCAAACTGATTAATCATTTGTCCAAATTGTTGATTATTCTGTTTTATTGTTGCAGGTCTAATAGTTCTGTCATTAGTTTCAGAAGGTATTTAGTCAAAAACAACGGTATTGGATCAAATTAGATTAAGATTTTGATTTTTTGGTGGAAGTGGATTCACAGTTAAAGGACCACCACATCAATAAAAACAACATTTCGCCAAAAGCTAGAAAAAGTAACCTCACTGGATCTAAAAGGACAGAGAGGGGATCAGGCAAATGATTTTGAGTTCAGAGCCAAGCTTTAGGTTTTGAAAAGATGTTGAAGTTATTTTGTTCAATAAGTAAAACAGGTAGCTGGTGAAGGCTTTATTATTTAACAGCTAATTGGGAAGCAACCAGTTGTTGCAGCTCTCGCGTAAAGAACTTCTCCAGCGACTGAGCAGAGTTGTAGGAGAGCTGGTGTGCTTGAGCTGCACGAAGGTACTTTCTTCTTCTTTGCTCATGGGTCCTTTGCTTACGATCTAACTTTTCCATCAAGTCTGTTCAGGAAGTTTTAGCTTCTCTGCGGACGAACAGGAGAAACAAAGCAGCCCTGGTGGGTGAAGGCGATAAATCATCCTGGAGATCAATTACACAAATGTTTTCCAGCCAGTCTAACGATGACATTTTCATTAAAACCACACAACATTCATCACCTTTAATGTGACCCTTTTCCCTCCTACGACAGACCAGCGTTTCTATTTTTTCGCGCCTGCTTTGAGTGTTTGTGTAGCTACACTGTCGCTGTGTGCTTCTCTGCTGCCAAATTTATCTGCCAGTTAAGTTTATCACAAGAAATTGGCAGACTGCGACGGCGAGAAGTGTCTCTTCCTCCGCTCGATCTCAATAGAAGAGACACTCATCAGTCCGCAGTCAGACACATGAAGCCACTGAGTCACAGCGACTTGATGGTATTTATAGCCGCTGGAACCAGATGTGTCGCAGGTGCTGCCAACAAAACCTGTATGCCTATTCATCTGCACGAGCTTCTCTTTATTTTAGCGCTGTTATCGGATTTGTGCACACTTTTTGTATAATTTAAAGTTGTTAAAAATGTCTCTGAAATGTATTTATCCAATCAAATGGGAGTGAACTGAACTTTTTGGGTGGATTTCAGAGAGACTGAAATAATTACAGTAGTCGTAGCAGAGTAGTTGGATATTCAGTTGTTTGACGAACATCACTGTCTATGTATCAGGTGAAAACAGCTGTTTACGCCAATTGAACACATGCTAGCTGTGTACCAAGTAGTGTTTTTCATTTCATTGTAAGACGTATTTCACAAACACACGTCGAAGGCCAAACTCAGCACTTAACTTTCACATTGCATGTACCTCCTCTTTCTGTTTCTGTATAATTAACAGTTCAAAAGGCATACCGGGAACTAGATTATCTTGATTTTATTTCAAACAGATAGAAATAGATACGTTACCAGGGAAACAGAAAGACAGACATGGTTTTAATGGAAACTTGCGGTCAGGAACCTACAGTCAATTATTGTCACCATGGAAAGCTACAATCAGACAAGATTGAATATGCAAACTGACAGCCAGAAACAGTTGCCATGGAAAGCTACAGTCAGACACAGTTACCATGGAAACCTACAGCTAGACACACTTGGCATGGAAACCTACAATCATACATGGTTACTGTGGAAACCTACATCTGGAAACGGTTGGGATGGAAACCTATAATCTGACACGATTATACATGCAAGCCCACAGCCAAAAGCTATTGCCATGGAAACCTACAGTCAGACAGGTCGCACGAGAGCCTTAAAGGGTATTTCAAATCATTTGTTATAACGTAGGTCTTTTGTTCAATCACTTCTGTGTGTATGAATAACTTTTGACTTTAGTTTAAATCCAGTTTTTACCTTGTTATCGCGTCCACTTGGTGTTTTTGAATGCTGGGCGACACATCAGGGACAAAATATGCAGTCAACACCATTCAACACCATGGCTGAATATTTCTAACTTAAAAATGAATTGTACTGAGCTACAAGCCTCTTTAATGTCATGAAATACGTTTTTTGGTTCAAACGATGAGTGATGCGTCTCTCCTTATTAAATTCCATCTGTTGCTTCACTGTCGGCTTCGCTGTCCTTGTCGTGATTTCACACGTTGCATTTAGTTCACAGATGGCCACACAAGTGTTGGCTCTTTTTCCAACAGAGGAACCCTCATCAGTCTACAGTCAAGTCTCAGTTTTTTGTTGTTTTTTTTTAATCTCTGTTTGAGCTTTTATGTAAAAGTCAGGCCCCAAATCAGAAAGTCTTTAAATACCCAAAAGGCAGTAAATGTGCATAAATTTATGGAACAGCAAGTACAAAAACAAAGGACCTTCTAGAATTTTATCCCAAAAAAAAAAAAAAACAACTCAGTATCAGATGCTCCACAATCACAACAGGTATGAAATGAAGAAAGAATAAAATAATGCGGGCTGCAAGGTGGTGCAGTTGGTAGCACTGTTGCCTCACAGCAAGAAGGTCGCCGGTTCGCGTCCCGGTGGGGGCATCAGAATCTTTCTGTGTGGAGTTTGCATGTTCTCCCCGTGCAGCGTAGGTTCTCTCTGGGTTCTCCAGCTTCCTCCCACACAGTCCAAAAACATGTTGAGGTTAACTGGTGATTCTAACTTGTCTGTAGGTGTGAATGTGAGTGTGCTTGGTTGTCTGTCTCAAAGTGAAGCCCTGTGATAGACTGGTGACCTGTCCAGGGGACTCCAGCCCCCCCGCGACCCTAGTGAGGCTTAAGCGGTGTATCGATAATGGATGGATGGATGATCCTGTAGATGGATTTTCTTTTTTTTTCTTACATAGAGAAATAATATCTGTGTAGAAGAAATATCCATATTAATGTGAACAAAGCCTTCTGCCTGGTTTCCACTTGTATGCAAACTAAAAACAAGCCCTTTTAAAAAAAACTTGCTTCTACTGCAGGTTACACATATTGAATTATGGGTAAATGCTCTTTGGGTTAAACCAAAACAAAGAGCTTAAAGAGGCTAAAAGGTCTGCAGAGTTGGGTTAGAATTCATCACCATGAGAGGCTCCTTTTATAGAATTCATTATTTGATCCATTTTTAGTGTAACAGATATTGAAAGCTGCAGCTTTAATCATTCTACATGTAACAAAATAGAGAAGATGCGTGAACTTTTTCCCCTGTGAGCCTCGAGGCGGGAAGCTGCAGCTGTAGAGGAGATTTTTGATGATCACTCAGCACAAAGGAGAGCTGAGGGGAAACCAAGTCTCAGTCTGATAGTTAGCAGGGCGGCCAGGTCCTGATCATCATTACCTGAGTCAGGACTCAGGAGGCAGCAGGCAGTTATAACTCTGTCTGCAGCAGAACACATCAACACTTTCCTGCAATAAACTGCAGATGCCTGGATTTCTGGTAGTTGCCTCAAAACTGCTGTTAACTTCTTGGGAACTTTCTGCGGACGAATGTCAACCTAAAAGTGACAGGAACAGAGGAAAGCTTTGCCTCAGACAGCACTCGTTGGCTCCAAACATGTGATAAATAATTCAATATTAGATGTTTGCACTGTTCATCCTGCTCCTGTCATCACTTGACATCAAAACTGATGCAAACTTCTTGGCTTGAGTCAGTAAACACTCGTCTTCCTCCCACTCAAACTGTCAAAGTGAGACTCCATCAGTGAACCAGGCCACAAATACACTGGATGGATGATAAAGTGCCAGGACTAAACTCTGTTAATTAGCCCGTATGTTCTGCATTTCATCTTTTTTTCTTGTAGACATTCGTGGAAACGGGCCAGATTTGTTTGCCTGTACTAATTATTACTTCTAAGACACCAAAATCAAAGAGCAGAAAAACTTTTAAAATAATATTTATTCCACAAAACTTGGAGCATGTTTGAAGACATTCAAATTAGAAGTAGTTCACAATCTATAATTCTCAACCAGATGGGTTAAAAACAAATAGATCAGTGTGTTTCTAAAGTGAGAAATTGCTGCTAATAGTGTGGAGCCGGTTGGACTAAACACCTTGAGGTAAGATTTTTCTTAAAATTAAATCTGTTGCACAAAATTCTGAAAGTTTCCTTAAAATGTTCACCTTGAAGGTTTTCTTTAGGGATTTCTTACAGTTAAACTCTTTAGCAAAATACCGTAGCAACCAGTCCAACAAAAACACTTAATGAAATAAAATGAGCCGAAGAGACACAAGCAACCGCAAAAAGACAGAATGACCACAAAGACACACAAAATGAGCACAAGGTCACACAAAGAACCACAGAGAGACACAAAAGGATTGCAAAGGGAGATAAAAGAACCACAAAGAGAAACAAGATGACCATATGTGAGACAAAACAACCTCAAAGCGACACGACCGACTGCAAAGGACACAAAATAACCACAAATACACACAAAATGAGCCTAAGGTCACATAAACAACCACAAAGAGACACAAAATGACTGCGACAAGACAAAAGACAACCACAAATTCACACAAAACAATCAAAAGGAAACAAAAACTCCTAAAAAAGAGACCGAAACCAACCACAGAAGTGAATAAATAGACTCTTAACACAAGAGATTGCTTCGATCGGACGGCATCTAAATTTAAAAAATGTTTTTTTGTCAAATGTTTTGACTGGTAAACACAGTCAGTTAACCTTATGGTTGCATCTTATATCAGAATTTTGGTAGTGATTCACAAAACCAAAAAAAAAATGTGTTTAATATCTTGCTTTGAGGAACTTTTAGCTGGTACAAACCATCCATCCATTAATCCATCCATTATCTATACACCGCTTAATACTCACTGGGGTCACGGGGGGCTGGAGTCTATCCCAGCTGACTCAGGGTGAAGGCAGGGGACACCCTGGACAGGTCACCAGTCTATCACAGGGCTACACTTGGAGACAGACAACCAAGCACACTCACATTCACACCTACGGACAATTTAGAATCACCAGTTAACCTCAACATGTTTTTGGACCTTGTGGGAGGAAGCCGGAGAACCCAGAGAGAACCCACACTGCACGGGGAGAAGATGCAAACTCCACACAGAAAAATCCCAGTTGTCTTAACCTGGACGCAAACCGGCAACTTTCTGCAAGGTAACGGTGCTAACCACTGCCCCACCTTGCAGCCCTGGTACAAACCAGTTTTGTCTATTTTAAAAAATAGATCAAATGCCTCAAATGAGCTGGTTTTTGGTCGTGTTCAGCAACAAATTCAGATAAAATTCAACATAACTCAGCAAAAACAACCATAAAGAACACTGCCAGATTAAATTAAAATGTAAAACTTGTGTACCCAGAAAAAACCTGTAGGCTTGACAGGTGCGTATAACAAGATTTTAGTTTCCTTTTGAACAGGCTTTGTGTCACTTGCAATGGAAAATAATGATGACAAGTTTTCATCAGGGTCAACAATGTCACAGAGTCAACAAAAACCTGTGAAACCGTTTGTGCGCCACAGTCTAGTTCTGTCTTCTTGCTCAGTTTGTCCTGTATATCCACAGGTTTTGATTAAATATGTGTAAAGAAAGATGTTAAATTCTCCGTCCTCACTGAAAACACTCAGAACAATTTTTAAAAACTGCCTTTGTGTTCAGTAAAACCACTAAAATCTCAGAAACTATGTTGAAACCTCCAAGAAATGAGTGTTTAGGAGCATCACTGAATAAAACAAGCACTTAAACCAACATAGCTCGCTGGTTTTAACTGTGGAAAATGGATTCCTGTGTAATCAGCCTGCACTGATAAGTAAAACCAGCAGTTTTAATGGCACCTTATTTGAAACTGAGCTGCCTAATATCACCTGAGGGAACCAACACCAACTGTGCTGTGACCCTCTGATCTCCTCATTGTTGCAAACTGCCTCTCCTCGAGATGCTTGTTGAGGCATGAAGCCTCTTTATTGGTTATTTACATGATGAAACCTCGACTCCAGCAGAATTACCTCCTCTTCACTTCAAGCACTCATCCTCTTCATTCCGCCATTCAATTAAAGGAGAATGGGAATTCCACAAATGTGCATGCATTACCTAAAGCGTGTTTCTAGACTGCAAATTGAAGCATTTTTCTTTATTTGTGTTTTATTTCAGATGATGTTGCGTTAATTTGCTTTGTTTCCAGTAATGATCTCTGCAGATACAACAACCAGAGGTCAGCAAAAAATGAAAAAGAGCATCCTTTCCAAATGAAGAACCTTAAATTCAGGGTTTTTTAAAAAAAAAAAAAAAATGTTATTTTGCTTCGTGACTTTGGTTTATATGAACTCATACTATAACTCAGATCATCATTATGAAAAAAAGTGCAGCACATTTATTCCTAATTACAGCAGTGTACATGATGTGGACAGAAATTAAAAAATGCAAAATGTATTTTATGTCAGAACAAGCAGCAGTGAAACACTGCACAGAGAGGAGGAGGAAGAGGAAGAAACAAGAAGAAGAAGAAACAGGAAGAAGGACGAGAAACGGGAAGAAGAAACAAGAAAAGCAAGGACAAAAAAACAGGAAGAAGAAGAAGAAGAAACAGGAAGAAGAAACAATCATAGAGCTTCAGTAGAAATCAAGTGGACTTCTCTTGTAGCTTCTTGAAGACTAATACCTTCATCCAAGAGGCTTCTTCAGTTCTGACCAAGAAGAAAGAGAAGAAGAAGCAGAGAAGGAGGAGGAAGAAGCAGAAGAGAACCACTGGGACTCAGAAGGAACTGGACATTAGACGAAAGGAAACTTGGACTTTGTTATATGAACTGAAAAAGTTCAACGAAATCTCCTTTTTTTTTTTTATTATTACATCCAGGTGGAGTCACAGATTTCTGCCTCTGAATACCATTTAGGAAGGTTCCAGCATTTAAACCACTGAGGAAAACCTCTTTCTCTGTCTGTGTTTTCAGATGTTTCAATTCTTGCATTGATCTATTTTTTCCTGCAGGAATATAATGTGTGACAAATACACTATTCTATTATGACAGGCCTGAATCGTCCCCGGAGCTTCCCCTTCCACCTCATAAACATCCCAGTTATTAGCCTTTGAATGGCTGTTATCTGGATCCTCTTCTGCAGCGATACAACGCAGTAATCCGGCGAGGGGAAGCCGCTCTGAGCTCCAGCTGCAGCTTTCCATCCCATCCATTACCCGCAGGAGAGGTTAGGTACAAAATGGGAGGAAATTACAGGTGGAACGCGGCGTTTTTGTCACCAATGTCGAGCAATTTGTTGCAGTGGACCAATGATAGGGTGGCGGGAAACGCTGCTACTCGCCGGCAGCTGAGCAGGAGGCCTCTGAGAGCCACTCGACGCTGTTTGGAGGGAGGAAATTACAGGCTGGGCGGAGAGGGCGGCTCTCTAATGGCTGTTATCATTATCACGGTCGCTTCCAGATCATCGCCATGCAAGAACGCGCCGCCGCTTTTGGAAATTATAGCCGACCGCCGGTAGAGCGTCTGTTTTTGTCCCTCTTTTGTCGAGAGGTGAAAAGTCGCACAATTAGCAGCCGAATCGCTGCTCAGGTGTGATTTCAGGCTCGGCGTTGGCGGTTAGACAGTATTGGTTTCAGAAATTAAATCTGAAACCAACACTGAAGCGCCGCCAATACAAAGTTCATCTCTCTCCTCTTTATTCTCTTTGAGCTGAATAATTCATCTGCTGCTTTAATAACACAAGTGGCCTGAAATTCATAATAAAGGTGCTGCTGCATTTTCAACAGCGGACACATGCAGGTCAACCGTTTTATTATTAGAGTGCAGTAAGGCTGCAGTGATAATAAATATGAAAACTTAATTTCCATATTAGGGTCAGTTCAGATAGAATTCAGGAAACGTTGCTGCACCGTCTCTGGCTTAGTTCAGAGTTCACATACTTGTTATTCGGAGCCCAAAACAAATTACAGTGAAATGTTTTGGCAGAATTTGGAGAAAGTTTTTGCATTTTCAACCTCCATAAAAAAATAAATTTTTATCCCTGAAGCCATTTTAAAGTTTTAACATCTCCAGAAACATAACTCCCACAGCCATGAAACTCAGCGAGGACACAGAAAAATAGTTTCCAGTAGATCCAAATGACTGAGTTACCGGCAACCAAAAGTGGAAAAATGTGCAACATTTTCAAAAAAAAAACAAAGGGTGATATTGAGACCACAGATAGTTAATAAATCACTGTGATACAGAAGCAGTCAAGTCTAGAAGATGATCCTGGTATCAAATGTGTGTAAAAGTGATCCTTTCATTGTCTGTAACCAACCAGCATCACACGTTTTCTCTGAATGATCAGAAAACAGAAACACATCCAGGGTACCAATGATTGTTTCTATGACATTATAGACATTAAACTGCTGCAGTTTTACTCTTTAAACCATTATACATCCCATAATATGTCAATATTAGCAGCTCAAAGATGATAATAACATTGATCAGTTTTGTTTTTTTTTTCTTCAATTCTGTACATTTTCTGAATAATTTTAGATAATTTTCACGTTATTGTGGACACTGCTTTGGTATTTTTGGTTACCATTTATTTACACAATTATGACATGTCTAGAATACAGTTGTTGTTAATTAAGTCAAATTCTGAGTCATTTTGGGCCATTTTTTAAAAGATATTTTGAATACATTTTGGATAATTTGAGTCATTTAGGGAAACTTTCAAGGCCATGTGGATAAGTCATTTTTAAGTATTTTTAAGTGATTGTAATATTCATTCATTCATTCATTCATTCATTCATTCATTCATTCAAAAATAATTTTAGTCACTTCCTAAGTTGTTAAGGACAGGTTTGAAATATTTCTGGACTGTATTTTGTCAATTTAGGTAAGTTTTGGAGAAGTTTTCAGTCATTTTAAATTAAAGATAACATATTGAGGGCACCAATATTAAACTGCTGCAGTTTTGCTGTTGAAACTATGACACATCCCATGATATTGATGCTTAAAGTTGATGACAGGAAAACTGAACAAAAAGCAGATTTAGTGTTTAGACTGTGACACCTGGATGGATACAAAACTGATTTCGTTGCAGTTTGTTTGTTTTTTTTTTTATACCAGAAGTCAGATGTGTTTTTCATCCTAAAATGTCATGTGTCTATCTGCTGTACTGATGAAGTTCTGAGGCTCAGAAATGATGGTTCATTCATTGCTTCATTTAATATAATACAATTACGTACAAAAATAAATAAAATAAAATCAATTGATTTAAGGGGCTCAACTGGGAACTTTTTTGAGATTTGGCTGATTGTATATGGATCCTTATGTGTCTGTAGAGGAGTTTGCTTCCTGTTGGTCAACCTGACCGGTCTCCACAATCACAACCTCACCGACATCGTACCCTAAGTGTTGGTTCCCAAACATCCATGGTCTGAACTATCTTGGTGCATAATTACTTCAAGGGTTGAAACTTTCTGGCATTGCCTTGTAAAAACTCTGTAGCTGCAAATTTTGTGTTTTGCATCCAGTTTTGTTTTTGTTTTTCCACTTTTAGCTTTTGTGTCTCATCACAGCTAATACTTTCAGGGAAGTGCTTCATAATAATGTAACTAATGTAATAATGTATGATAGAGTGTTGGACAAACTAAACACACATTAACTACCAACAAACCCGACCCAGTTATCATCATACTGAAGTTTTCTTCTTCTTGTCTTTTTTTGTAGTTTGTGAAGTTTGCCAACATCGAGGAGGACACACCGTCCTACCATCGCCGCTATGACTTCTTCGTCTCCCAGTTCAGCGCCATGTGCCACTCGACCCACGAAGATCCTGAGACCAGAACCAGGTACAGTCAGAACACAGGGACACTTCACACGAACAAGTTATCAGTAAGCTACAGTCCAACCACTAAAACCCAGGATGAACTCCAACATTCAAATAATCTGAACCTCCTAATTAATGAAACTGAGGTAACGTTAGAAGCCAAATAACTTGAAAAATTTTTTTTTTTCTTGAAACTGAAAACAGACTAAGTTGGTATTTCTGCCACAGTTACCTCTGCAGTATGTTTGTCTGTTCCTCCATCAGCATGGTTTTTGTTATTTTTTTAAATCATTTTATCCTGGTAGCATTAACTGGAGTCCCTCAGGGTTCAATTCTGGGCCTCCTGCTTTTCTTTGCTTCAGCTACATTTTTTTTTTTTACTGCTGCATTCAAATATATGTCATAATGAAGTCCTAACTGCAGTTCTGGAGGACTTTAACCATATTGAGGACTTTCACGTTGCCATATGTAGAAGGTCTTTCGGAGTATGTTGGACTCCAAGACGGAATATGTGTTAAATATTTGTTGGTATTCATTATAGACTTTTATACTATATTAAATACATTTTCTGATAAGTTGACATAATTTTGGTTCCAAATGCATGACAAATGTCCCTCTTTTTATATTAAGAAAATAAAATAAAAATAAAATCTTGAAAAAAAACAACAACAACAAAAAACCAATACCTGCCACCTAAACCAAACGGCCCAGGGTCCAAAAGCCCCCAAAAGTCTTGAATAGCGTGAAATGAAAAATAACTAATGAAAATTGAGAATTTATTGTTGATACCTGTATCTCCCAAAGGCGTCACAGTTCAGTATCTGGAACCAGCTTTTAATTCTGCAGTTTTCTTTGCATTTTTTATGCTATTATCTCCTTGATTTGACTACTAAAAGTCATTATTTTTTACAGTTTCATAATGAGTCTATAATGAGTCTGAAAAGACAGACTTCTGAGCATAAAGAAACAGTGAACCTGATATTATTGTCTACTTTTTTTAATCCAACCATGCCTGCTGTCTTGACAGAACCATGATGCTCTCCTTTGTGTTCTTTGTTCATGTTTAATTTAAATAATGTGTGCTGAACTACTTTCTTCTCTGCTCATCAGCTGTAGAAAGATGTTTCACCATGCTGAATGTACCTTCAACAACTAGCTCATCTGTTCACTGTTTTTGAACCATGCTGCATTTATTTCATTAGTCCAATATGTTTGATTTTCACTTCGTCTTAGCTTTGTGTCGTGTTTGTGATCTGGGTCAAAGTTTTAAACATGACAAAGCGATTTTGATGAAGTATTTTGATTTTAACTTAACATTCCATTAATGGTTAGTTCAAGTACAGTCAAAACATTTTAAATCCAACAAATTTTTTGATCTTCCACAGTTTGTGGCTCTAATAAACGCTGCAATTTTGTCGATCTTTTTTTTATTTTGCAAACCAAGCAGTTTTGGGGTTTGCTATGTCTTCAGAAATAAGGCGTCACTCGACAAAATGATGAATTATTTAATTTTCCTCTTTGTAGGAACAGTTAATGCTGCTCACGTTTATGCAAAAGCTGATTCTCTGATTAGTTCCCTTAATGTATTGAAACATGCTGCTCCAGTCAAAACTCTGTCTTTGGATAAAATGAAAACCTGCAGCTACAGTACATGTGTTGACTTTCACCTCCATAGAAACAGAGCTGCCCGCTGCTGCTTTGTTTTTCGTTATGGTGAAGACATTTTACATTTCATAGGCCTCCTCTTTATGATGCTCTGATGGAATTCCACCAACAATGGCAACACGATCGCCACCAGGGCAGCTCTCAGCCCACTTGAATCCAGCGAATACAGAATTGAATATATCTCTTACTGATCCATATTTGATGGCCTTTCGCTCGGTAGCAGCTCAGCAGGAGCAGCCGGATTGAAATGTGAGCACTTGAAAGGATGCAGATGATGAAATGAGGCATTAAAATCACTGGGAATAAGTGATGTGAGAGAAATGAATTCACCTGCCTGCAGCGTCTCCACTAATAGAGGCTCATTGTCTTTTTCCTGGTAACTGCTTCAGTCACAGTCATGACAAAACACGAGGCTTTAATCTGTCTTCCACCTGGACCTGGTTTCTCCTTTTTCTTTCAGAATATTCAAAACTGCTGGTTTATAACTTGAGTTGCATTCTCATACTTATTAGTATTAATAGCAACAACGATATAATCCACAGCGTGTGCAGTAGCTGTTGAAAATCAGTGATTGTAGCTGCGTCATTGACAGAACTGCAGAAAAAAATCATATTCTTCCTCACTGAGGGT
>NW_007578251.1:345230-363391 GCF_000690725.1 Stegastes partitus
TAAAAACAAGAAGACCCACGTTGCATTTTAGACATTTTGGTGCATTTATCTCCATTTATGTTAGTTACAAATTCATATTTCTATAAATCATTAAAAAACAGAAGGTCAATGTTAAATTGCTATGATTAATTTATTACACCTGTTGCATGTGTTAACTGGAAAGCTTTGTCCTAAATTCGTTAGCCAGTCAAGGTTTTGCTCTGTGGAAACATTTTTATTAGTTTTTTTTTTTTTTTGGAAGAAGCGAGTCAGCACCATGATTTCAGAGTAATCGCTGGTGCCTTTGGAGACAAGAGAGGAATATTTAAAACCGGCAGCACTGAGGATGTGAAGCTGAGGAGAATAACAAGAGTGTTGGACGGTGTAAAAACGTTCATGTGTCTTAGAAGAACCAAGTTGAACCTGCAAACAGAAATGTTGTTTAGATATAATGTGCTCGAGAGCAGCATCCAGATATTTGCTGTTGTGACTTTTTTTTTTTTAATCCAGAAAACAAATAAGAACAGGACTCATGAAATGGTGTCAATTTTTTGAAAAGGAAGATTGATGGTGGAAACCTTAAACCAGTCAACAAGGGCTGGGGGTGTTCCTGTGTTTTCATGTTGCTGCTCTTTCCATCTGTTAGCTTCTCTCCTGCTCTCTGTGCTCACATAAACTGCACTTTAATACGACCGAACTCACAATAAAGCTGCTCTCATTTACAGATGTTTCTGTTGTGAGACAGCAGCATGAGGACAAAGCAGAGACTCAAGCTCATTCAGACCATTTTAAACTCCAGAACAACTTGTTAAACCTGCTCAATCAGTTATAAAAGTTAAACAACAACGACTTTTTAAAAGTTTTGCGACCAAGTATTTCATATTAAAAGTGTTCTATATGTTTCGTTTTGTATTGTTGTGACATCCAGCTACATATTATTCAGACAATATTAGTTGTTGACTTCTGTGTTATCATTATTTTTGGTTATTGTGAGCTCAAAAGTGAGAGTTTTCAGGAAGGTTTCAGTATTTTCTCACGTTTTAACTCTGATTCAATGACATAACAGTGAAAATGTCAGGTTTTTATCTTTAATGGTTCCTGAGATGTTATTGTTCAAGCAGCCTTAAATTTCAATGTGCAAACAAAACCTGCTGACGGTGGATCAACAAACAATGACAAAAAATAGATGTATTTCATGTAAGTATTTCATACGTCAAGCTGAAATTTCACAAATATCCACATGTAATGCCGTGACAATGTAACGCCATTCAGAGATGGCTGAGGAGAAACTGTTTTATAAATTTGATGATTGGAGAATAAATGGCCTGTCAATCACAAACACATTATTGCTTTTAACTGACAATTTAGGGGAGGAGGCATCTAAAAATGAGCTTAAAGGCTATTCGATAAAATTAAAAAGCAAAAAAAAACAAACTTACTGAACTAATACACACAGGTTTCGTCCACATTATTATTCATATTGCCCATGGTGGTCAGAATGATCCAGACTCCAGCAAACACCTCATTTCATTGTTTTGTAGACACTCTCTGCCTCCAGCCTTATTGTTGGGAGGTAAAAATAGCTCGGCGGTAGTGAGGCTTTACAAGCTGCCTCCTCCCAGCAGACGCCCACCCTTTGACTCCAGCACCGATCAGCAGTGGATTAAAACTCCACCTGCACACTTCTCAGCCTCATTCATTGTGAAAACAGCTTCCCTCCTCCAGAGCAGCTGCAGTTATTTGCAAAAAATCTCACCGTGGCAGCTGAGGTTTCTCGGTGTCGAGGCGTGCGAGCTTATTTGTGCATAAAAATGCACTCTTATCTCCGTCTGTGTGTTGGAGTGTGTGTGTGTGTGTGTGTGCTGCTGCTGGACGTGGGCGGTTCGGTGAGCGTCGGGGGATGCTGGGATTATTTTCCAGTTTATTCCTCCTCACAGTGTGACTTCTCACTCTAGTTTCTTTTTTCTACTGTATTTCATTATTCCATTCAGCGGCGTCTCGCTGTAGGTGGAGAGGAATTCCCAAATAGGATTTCAGTGGCGGTGATTAGATCCGGCTGAGGCGGGGTCACCTGCTCCGCTCCTCTCTTATTTCTCGTCGGTGTCGAAAACAGAAGCAGTAAAATCAGCGTCACTCGGCTTTGATCGGTTCTGACTACCGAGACCAAACCTGCTCTGCAGAGTCTGTCGAGGATCCTCTGTCTGGCTGATTGTAAAGACTGCGTGGTCTCAGTGTGTTTGGATTTATATTAAAATGAAGTTTCAGTCGTTTTTCTTCAGACGTCAGATAAGATTTGGAGGAAACCTGCAGCTTCTGTAATATGAGAAACCAGATATGAGGTTTTCTGGCACCAGGGAAAAGACACAGACAATGCAAAATAAACCATGAAGGCATTGTATGACTGTGTGTCATCATTCATGTGCAGTACGGGTCTCAAAAAATGTGCATTAATGCATCGGATTTCTGATTATAGTTGTTTGGCTGCAAGTGCAACCGTCACAAATGCTGCTTCTGAACTTCTTTATCTTGTCCCTAAAAAACTAACAATAACTAAACTAAAGCTGCACATTTTTAAACAATAGAGACTAAAATTAACCAAAAAAATTGGATGCTGCAGTGACTGTGTTTTCGTCCTCTTCAGGATCCGTGTTGCCGGGATCAAAGGTCTGCAGGGCGTCGTGAGGAAGACGGTGAACGACGAGCTTCAGGCCATAATCTGGGAGCAGCAACACATGGACAAACTGATCCCGTCCATGCTGTTCAACATGCAGGACAGCGATGACCTGGACAGGTACATCTATGTATAAATATATAGTCAGTTCTTTCTTTACTGTGAGTCTCAGGCAGATGTTTGATTCTCATCCAAGACCTCAACCCACTGAAAGTTCCCTGTTGTCAATTAAACATGCAAGGCTGTTAGAAGAGTAAACTGTTTGTCTGCAGCATTAAACTTTTCTGTATCTTGTCAGAACACAGCGGCTCTGATGTCCCAGAATTCAGCTGTGACCTTCACTATTCAATGAACAAGTTCTGGATCCAGAGCCTCTATGTTTTCAGGTCGTCATCAGTCCGTCCTGGTCCCGTTCAAACAGTTTCTGAGTGGGTCTCTTTAAATTTGACACAAGTTAGGTGACAAATTGGTTAAGTTATGTATCACACGGGTGCAAATCCTGTCACTAGCTGCACAGTTGGTCACCATGGTAACAGATGCTGCACAGTTGGTCACTATGGTAACTGATGCTGCAGAGCTAACCTGCCCTGAAGAGGTTCTGTTCGGAGTTTTGGGTTTAAATCGGTGGTGAGAAGCGTCTTTCTTTCACCAGTTCTTGATGATTCTCAGATGAAGTTTTATCTACAAACCTGTTGATCAGTAAGTTATCTGATGAAGCCGTGCTGTTGACAGCAGGAAAGCTGGATGTGTGTTGTTACTACGGGAACCGACATGCATTTAGTTGGCAATGCAGAAAATGGTCCTGATTTGCTGCTCAGTCAGTTTTTCACTGCAGCTGTCAGACCTCAATGTTGAGGTTTAAAAGATGATAGTTTAAAGTTTCCGAGCTCTGATGTGCAGCTGAGAGTCACTGAGCGGGAAAATCAGTATATTTACTTCCAGCATTTACAGTTTTCTACCAGCGTTTCTCTGTGGAATCATTTACAGCAACAGCATCTTTTACTGCAGTAAATGTTTATATTTGTCTTCATTACGTTCCTCTCAACTAAAGTAGACGACACACACCAGATCCGTTTTGAACAGCAGAAGAGACACATGGTGCACCAAAACCTACAGCTTATTTTAATTAATTAATTTAACAATTTTTGACAAAATACATGATTTAAAAAAAAAAAAAAAAAAACGAGATTTTTTTTTTTTTTAATTTTTCTGTTTTAAACCAACAGTAAAGAAAAAAAATGGAAACCAACAATGAAAGAAATTAGAAAACAGGACAATTGAACCTTTTAAACAACAGCGAGGAGGAAAAAGAAAGGAAAAAAAAAACACAAAAAACTGTTACTTAGTAAAAAAAAAAATTCTATTTTAAACCAACAGTGACACAAACAGAAAACTGCACTACTTTTCATTTTTACATTTTAAACCATCAATGAAAAATAAATAAATAAAAGGAAACACGCCCATATTTTATGTCTCCATTTTAACTCAACAGCCAAAACAACTGTAAACTGGTCCAACAGCGGGGGGGAAAAAAAAAAGACATTTTTTTTTAAACCAACAATAAAAATAACAGACAAACTTGAAACTGGCCCATTTTTGTGCCTCTAAATGTTTCAAATTGTAGATCAGCTTTTAGAATTTGTCGTGTGTTAACATGAGGATATAATCTTTAAGTTTTAATTAACTTTTTTTTAAATGCGTCCTTCCGTCTGACCTGATGATTTTTGGTCAGCGTTGCAGGTTTCTGTGTTTTGTGCTCTTCTTGTTTGACCTGTTTCTTCGTTAACGCCGCCTGCAGTGCAGAAAGACTCGGGATCTAAAGTAAATCCTGCTGTTGGCTTCTGCTGTAAATCGCCGAGTGCCGGCTGCAGAAATGTAAACCTTCGCCTGAACCCGAGCACAGGAATTATCTCGCTGGTTCTGCTTATCGCCTCCGCACATCTCAGACCTCATTATATTCACTGAGTCCACAAATCCAGGCCTGTAGTCGGGCGAAACAGGAAATCCTGGCGGTGCTGTCGAGCCGAGGAGCCTCCTGAGAACGACGCTGGTGTTTGAGGATTTATGGCAAAGATCAGCGAAGCAGGACAGAAAGCTTAACCGAGGCCTCGAGTCACCTTTACTCCTCGTTTTTTGGGGGGTTTTTTTGAGCTTATATTTGTCTCAATTCTCAGCTCCGTGCTTCTTCACTGTTTTCCAGTTCACTCTCCTCCTGTTGGGTATTTCTTTCTTCTTCTTGGACTCTCAGGTCCTGCCATTTCTTCTTCTTTCATTGTTAGTTTAAAATGGAAAACGAACAAAGAAAAGGCCCAATTTGTTTAGTTGTTTTTGGTTGTTGGAAAAAAGGGGGAAGACAAACAAATGTTTCAAACCAACAGCAACTGATTTTTTTTTTTGTTGATTTATTTTTTTTAGCCATTGGTTCAAAATGAAAACATGAAAAACAGGCACGTTTTCTGTATTTTTAATTTATGTATTTTCATTCCAGTTGATTTAAAATGTAAATATAAAAAACAGCCCAGTGTTCAGCTTTTTCTCCGTTACTTTAAAATGAAAAAAAGCGACAACAGAAAAAGAGGCAGATTTTATTTCTCTGTTGGTTTAAAATGAAAAATAAGAAGTAGCCCATATTTTTTTTGGATCTAACCAGCTAAGTCCTGGTGAGGTCAGCAGCGTCTCTTACACTTTAAAAAGGTCGAGACAAAACCAGCCGATCAGATAAAATAGGACCAGGAGCAGATGACACCGGAGTCTTATCTCATGTTTCACCTCCTTATCGCATCCCGTCTACCTGTGAGTTGCCTGTTTTATTTCCTCCTTCTCCTCCTCTTCATATTCTCATCTTTTATTTCCATCACCTCCAGCTCTCCTTATCTCTTTAGAAACCTCGTCTTTCTTCTCTGCTCGTCTCATTTGGGTGGTTTCCATGTGAACAAAAAGGCTATTTTTGAACACGGCATTTCTTTTTTATTCTTCTTGTGTTTTCTCTTCGTCTGCTGCTTAGTTGTTCTCCTCCATAAACCTCCAAGTAACAACGATTCCCTTCCAGCGTATGTGGAGGAATCAGGGAGTTCAGTTATTGTCTGAAGAGTCTTTATTTGCACATGTTGGCCATCAGTGACGTGACAAGAAGCTTAAAACTGTGAAAGAAAAAAGCCAGGAGAAGGTCTGAGGGAAGAAGAAAAATCTGAAAAATAAGCCTATAGATGTTGACTTCTGGTATTTTAACTAAATATGATGTCCTTCTAAGCACAACCAAAGAGTTTGGCCAAAGAAACATAATCGGACACTGAATGAAAACAGAAAATGATAAATTGAAAAAAGTAAAGTAACCTTTTCTTTTTTCTTTTCTATTGTTGTTTAAAATAGCCAAGTATTCTATTTTGATCATTGTTGGTTTGAAAAGCAAACAAAAAAAGGGCCAATTTTCTTTCCTTTTTTGTCTTTCTTTTTATTATTTGGTTTAAAATGTAAAAATGGAGTTTTCAGTTTTGTTTTGTTTGGTTTTTTGCTGTTGGTTTGAAATGGAAAAACACAAAAATTACCTTTTGTTGTTGTTGTTTTTTGCTATTAGTTGCTGGCAGGAATTGGCCCGTTTTCTCATTTCTGCAGTAGTTGGTTTCCAATGGAAAACCAAAAGTTGAGTCAGGTTTGGTTCCAAGTAGTGGGACCACATTTTTGGGTTTTCCTTAGATTAGGGATACAAATTTTGAACTATTTTTCTTAACTGATAGGCGGCTACATATCAATCATTAGTCACTACTAAAAATGAGATGTAGCAGTCATATTTCTATACACCCACTTAGTTGTTTTCTTTGTGTGTGTGTTTCTTTTAGCGTTAGTAAAACTGTCCTCGTAAAGTCTATTTGTCTTGAATGTTAGCTCTAGTCGGAAGTCGTTAACTGACGGCTTTGTCATGGTGCCCATTGGTGGCTAAACCCCCACAATGCTCTCTTCTTGCCAAGACAAAACCAGCTGCAGTCTGAGTGACGCCTCCTCAAGTCACTAAAATATAGAAAACAAACAAACTACGAACATTAAACAGTAAGAGGCTCCACCTGGTGGCTCAGCCAAGTACTACAGCCGATCTACGATACATTATCGGACTTGCATGTCCTCGGCCTCATCTGCTAATATATTTTTAATCAATTCAATTATTAACTGCAATTAATCGACTCATTATTATTCATTACCAACCCTAGTTTTGTTGACCCCTGATTGACTGCTCTACATAAACACTTAAATTGCGCATGAGGATATGGATCCAGTCAACCATCATTCCAAAATCTTATTGTTTCAATCTCACTCATTACGAATTTCCCTGATAAGAGATCAATACAGTTTGTAGCTTAGTTGTTTAAATAGATGGAACAACCATGAATGAAGTCACATTTTCTCAGGTATAATAGACATTTTATGTTTATTAATTGGCGACAAACAACAGGAAACTACATAGAGTTGTGTTACATAAGGTTGTCATTGTCTTGACTGTCTGTGAACCAATCTTGCTCACAGTCACCCGTAATCAAACCCCAAAGAGCCGATTTGATCCACAGAACACCCTGAAGTACCTTCATATTTTAAAGCCACTCAGAAGAAACAACCATTATGGTAAATTGCATCTGGATGCGTGAACCTCTGAGGATCAGCAACTCGTTGTTGTACATGATTGTTTCGTGATGACTCCCAACAATTGGAAAATTTAACCATCGTGTTCACACTTTAATCCCGAAGGTTTTATTTCCCTCTTCTGTTCTCTGCTAACCGTCCAATCACCACATCTTATCTTCCCACCATTTAAATGGAAATGCAGCTTTTCCATAATCCATATATAATTACGCTGCATATATTCCTTCATCACCTCGGGGAGCTTCTCTCTGCCTTTAACGGCATCATTCCAGACGTTTCTTTAATGGCGTTTCTCTGCAGCTTAATGAGCAGCTCATCGAGTCAGATCTGAGGCTGGAGGTGTGTTCTTTGAAGGATATGTGAGGTTAAACAGGAAGGACACCTGGTTAAATATTCAAAACAGACTCACTTTTAAGAATCTGTCCATAGCTGGGATGGTTAGAGATTATTTTTACTGCACTGTCATAGAGTCACTGAACCTCCAATCTACAGCGGCATTAAACCATCTACTGCAGCTACACAGCTGTATGAAGCTGCATTTTCATTGACATCTCTATCTTTTTCTTATTTTATATGTGTAGTTTGGTAACTTCAGGTCTTTCAGATGAGGACATTTTTCAGTTAATTTAAATCGTCACCTTATTTAAGAGCCAGTTCACTGAAGTTTCCATAATGTCTCACTTGTTTGTGGTAACATGTAGCTCTGCAGATTTTTCATGCATCTCTGGAACAAAGTATTCCAGAGAAATCTGCGTTTTAAACTGTTTTCTGGGGAGATTTAAGTTTCTTTCACTTTCGTGGCCTGATTCCAGACTTCTGAAATACCTCCCACATCCCTGATTTGTCGAGAGTTTCAAAGAGACGCAGTGTTGTGCTCAATGTCAGCTGAAAAGATCCAACAGCTGAGCCTTTGGTAGGACGGATTAAAGAGCTGATAGTTTGCTTTTTTGGTTTCTCCGTTCCATTTTTCTGCATCTAAAATATGTGCTAACTTAGAAAAACCATACAGAAATGAGTTATTCTCTTAAACAATGATGCCCATTTGAACCTCTGAATCAAATAGAGTTACTTTTACTGTTATTGCACAGTAATTATGTCCGTGCATTTACAAAATCAGACAGTTTTTTTTATAAATTACACTAAGAAATGTGCAAATATAAATTATGAAAACCTGGGATGTGCAAATGTAATTTATGAAAACAGTGATATAGCTGAATTTATTTATTATAAACTCTGAAACAGCTGTGTAACTAATTTTGCACTTTCTAGATTTTGCACATTGCTGAATATATACAGAAGCATAATGACTTACAGTCGTGCAAAAAGTACGTACAAGGTGCACTTGACTGTAAACATATGTAAACATGTGTATGTTCAGTATATAAATTTAAGTTGAGAAGCAGGTGAAAAATGTGTAGATACTCCCAGATTCTGTGCAGTGAGTAAATTAAACTAAATTACTGGTAGACTCTCAGGTCCTGACAGGTAAGGTCAGTGCTTGGCAGAGTTCAGTTCTCTCATGGCTTTAAAATCCAGTTATCTACGTCACCAAGTATCACATTTGCATACCACCTTTCTAGCAGCTAGTTTAGCCCAAAAAAGAACATTCACCGTTATGTCTTGTGTAGAGCTGATCTGCTACATCTACATCTCTGTACTCAGAGAGCTGACGTTACTCTACATAACCGATGAGATTCTGACTGACTTCGCTAGTTAGCTTCTGAGCTACATTTCTGCAAATTAATGACTAAAAAAAAGCAACTTTAGGTCGTCATCTTACATAGAAACCAACTCTGAAATCAGCGTTTTCTTTAATCAGTGCGACAGACTCTTAGTTATTCAGTCAAAGTAGCTGCTGCTGCTGCTGCAGCCGCTGAGTGGATGCACGAAGGCGAAGTTAGTCATAATGCGCAGAACTAAACCAAATAAAAACATCTTTTTGCATTAGAACTGACAGTAAACTTTAAGACGACATAGCAGCAGCTCGTGTAGTTTGAAAACTGTCCACTAGAAGCTCTTATCAGGTACAAATAAACATGATAAACTAACTAAACGATGCTACTGTATCTGTGGAGACAATTTTAGGATAAAGTGATCGATCAGTATCGAGTTACAGCGACTGAAGGTTTCTCTGATGCTGAAGAAGTTGATCACTCTGCTGTGTGATCATTTCTACTGAACATCCTACAGAGAAAAATCACATCAGCTCCCCGTCATCAGAGCGAATCCTCCTGATCTGTAATCAGACACATTGTCATGTTGCATTTTTCATACATGTACAATCAGACACTGAAAACACATGACGAGGAATTTACTTTTCATTCAGTAAGTCTGGTGTCCCTGGATCTTTAGTCAGGACATTGTCTCTGAATGTTAGCTTATAAAGGAAAGATGTACGTAAACCGGTTAAAGTAAAAGCTTCATTTGCAGTGAGATACATCAACAACTGGTAGATTAAACTGTCAGCTTTGTAACAGGACACTTATAAACATCCTCAGCAGTTGGTCTGAACCTTTATTGCATGTTCTTGCTGCCAGAACCTCTTCAGTAGAACCTCTGTCAAAGCCAATTTCAGGGAAGAATAAAGAAACTACTCCGGGGTAGGTTCTTACGATGCTAATTGGTTAAACCTGAAGAAGACAAACGCTCACAAAGGAAGGGGAGGCCCATGTTTTCTTCATCCAGTGACGATCCTCTCTCCAACATCGCCATCAACAACATAGAATTAGTCGTATACGGCAACACAACCAACCTCCACTGTTCTGTTTCCTGTGTTTATAGAACTGGAGTTGCTTCCAGTAACTACTCGTTGTTCTGGTGCATTCAGAGTGACATCACAGTCGAAGCACTACATTCTACACCACGATGGAAACAGAGAAGCTGAAAGCACCTATTATGGACCTGTCTCTTAAAGCTTTTGAACCATCCAGTTGAAAGCTGCCAATTCTTTGCTTGTGACTCACCAGATGTTCGCTGTTCAACGTGAAAGACACCATTGTTTTTTTGAGGACAGTTTAATTAGTAAGTTATCGGGAGGTTTTAACTGTTTGAAAATATTTGTGTTTTTTGGCCACTAGGGGGCATGAAACAAACCCTCCCAATAGAGCTGTTACAGAGGACATGTTAGAAAACGTATTCATCAATGCAGCACTGTTTGCAAAATTTAATATTTAAAGCTCGTCTCTCTACTTGATGTAAGTAAGTTTCTGATGATGCAGATAATAAAGAGTCTTCAGAGGAAGAAACACAGTGACGACAGATGGACGCCTCTTTTGCACTACAGACTGTGACGATCAAAGTTTAGGACGCACAGCAGTCTGTCACAACTGTAAGAAGAAGAAGTAGGAATAAAAAGTCACAAGTCCTTGTTGTTACTCTCAGCACCAGAAGGGCTTAATCAATTAATGAAACGCTGAGTTGGAGAGCAAACGTGCTGTAAATCCAGAACTAGGAGGTACGATAGAGGAAACATGTTACGTTCATTTATCCAAAGTCTCTCTGTCGTCACACTGTTTGGTTCAGCCATGACCCTCTTTGAATAGAAACGTCCTCTGATGGTGTTTGGACATAAACTCTGATGACCATCCAGAGAACACAAAGTCCATCTGCAGGTTTGTCGCTATTAATGTGTAAATCAGCCACAAAAACACCGTCATCTTCTGGGGGAGGGGAAAAAAAAAAGAAGCATTTTATTGTTTAGTTTCTTTTCTTTCCCAGAGCGAACTCACAAACACAATCTTGGTGCCGTGTTGTTTCCGACCCCGGTCCGTTTGCCTCGTGGCGGCGGCGCGTCGCGCTTCTTTCTAATCGAGACTTTGCGGACCTGGCGGGAGGCAGCGGTCAAGGGTGCTGGATTCTGTTAATTGCTTCTCGGGGAAGGCGGACGTGGCCGGCCTGCAGAATCCGGGAGAGAATGAAGGAGGCTGCTGTTGTTTTTACAATAAGCCACCTGCTTGTGTTGCTCCTCGGCACACAAACGCACACACTGTGCTGCATTTCAAGGCGACAACCTTGAAAACGACTTTGACGTCAGACTGATGTTTTCCCTTCATCTCTGCGTCACACCAGCTTCTCTGTTTCTCTGAACGTCTTCAGAGATTAAACTCGGCTTTTACTCCTTCGGCTGCTGGAACGCCGTCAGCAGTTATCTGTGGACTGAACTTGTGATGAGATTCATTTCTGCTGCTGTCATCTTTCATCCAAACTGCACACTGGACCAATCACCTTTTGCACTCTGAGACCTTTTGGAGTCTTTGGTCTTTTAGAAACTTTTGCACCGAACCGATTTGGACTCGTCTGCAGCCGACATTTATTAAAACTGAAGCTGCACAACTGGAACCAGAAACAACCGGCGTCATATTGTCGTGATGACATCGTGATGAGAAAGAATTAACTGAAGCCTTTAGAACAGAATGTCAAAAACTGTGTCGGTTTATTAATTTAAATATCGATGCATTTTCAGTGTCGTCGTTTATGCCGACTAGTTTTACACGAGAGTTTTAAATCTGCTTTCTGTGGAATATTTCCAGTGATGCGTTTTCCATGAACCAGCAATGCAGCCACCTAACAGTGAAGGAAGCTGCTTACAACTTGCATCCCTAGATTATTCTGATATCAAACCACTGTGAGGAGATTAATAACGGTTATTACAGCTCATCTGCTGCGTTCAACACTTTGAATTGCTGGTGTTAACTTGATCTATTCCTTAACTGTGTGTTGTAGCTGACCAGTGATAAAAGATGGATGTGAAGAAACATCCACATTCATTTCAACCATTTATCGACGGTTTACTGCTCAAACTTTTTGAGCCACGACCCCCAAGATGACATAAATTTGTGTTCATGACCCCTCAGTTTGAATTTTTAATGTATCATGAGTAGTAACTTTGTTGTTCATGCATTAACGCGTTAAAAATGAATGTGTTGATTCCACAGATTCATCTCTTTACATGAACACGTTCATTTTCTTTTGAATGAATTGAATTTATTTCCAACAAATGAAAGGGGAAAAAATATAAAAATAAAAGAAAATAATTTTAAAAAAGAGCATTAAAAAGAATAATAATATAGCATAATCAAATCATAACAGAAACAAGTGAGAAAAAAGGACCCCCAGTTTGAGAACCACTGGTTTATTAACATGGTGATTGCTATCTTAAGAGCAAACTAGAGTAATCTAACGTTTCATACATTGAAGTTTTCCTCAAATAGTTAAACAATACTTTAAGTTATGCAAAAGCAAACCTGACTTTTGAAGATCTTCACATTCTTGCTGTTTGCAGCTACAGCTGACAGATTACCTCCAGCAATGCCCTTAAAGTTAGTCAGTAAACTTTCCCTACTCTGTAGCACATCAGGATGAATTTTCTGGATGCCCTGTGCATCATTTCATGCACATTTACCACCATTCATTGCGGCGTCCAGTATATGAAACCTGCAGGATCCTGGCTAGACTTTAAATTGAATTTCTCTGCGGCAGCACGATGTTCTTTAGTCCTCGGGAACAGCTGAAAACTTTCCTCAGACGACCAATCATCAGAAAAAAAAGCTTTTACTAAGTTTGTTCTGAACACTTCATTAAACAACAACAACCCACCTTCTCTCACGGCAGAGATTTTCATTTTTGTCTCTCATTTCCCTGCTTCTAACAAGCAATAAGCATTTAATTTCCCCTGAACCGCCTGTGTGGGCTGACAGTAATTGCATTGTTTCCCTCCTGAGACCCGACTGCCTACAGTCCATCTGTGACCGGGCTTATTGCTGCGGAAGTGATTTACTATTACATTATTTTATCAATATAACACATAACGGGCGGCTGTGTTGGTCTGCTGCCAGAACTGTGGATGGTTGGCAGCTCTGCAGGAAATGACAAACTTGTACAGAACAAGTTTTATATCTTGTACAGAGAGCTGCAGGATCAACAAGGAACTGAAGTTAATTAAGAGCATCTTTGCAGAAGATTTAAGTGGAAGCAGTGATAGTTTGTTGGAAGGCTCACACTTGGACCGTGTTTACACTTTGTTTGCGAGTGACCACTTGTGTGAAGATTCATCCAGGTCACGTAATCCTCAGAGCGTCGGTGAAAAAGCAGCTTTCTTTTTTGCTTCCTTGAGGACGTTTCGCCGTCATCCAAGAGGCTTCTTCGCCTCAGAATTGGTAAAACTCTTAGACGAGAAATAGAACGTCTCCAAAAACCAGAATGCTTGTGGTTCTGTGAATCATTTTCTCAGAACCAGAGGTAGAAGTTTTGTGAAATGTATTACAGCTGGTAGAACGTCTGAGGAAGGAGATTTGTGAAGGTTGAACAGCAGCAAAATCGATTTCTTGTGACTGTAAATCCAACTTTTTTTTTTAACCTGAAGCAGTTTTAGTTGTCAAAACTTCACCGAACCTTGAAAATAGATGTAGAAAATATAAAAAATTTGATATGAATTATTTTTTGTTGAAGCTTCTTGTTGTTTTATAGATAAATTATCTGTTTTGTTGTTGAGTTCTGAAATCTTCACTACAAGGTCCTTTATTAGAAGGTTCTGGAGCTTTTAACCTCATCTCATTATTTTCTTCTGGACCTTGTGGTGAGATTGACATCCACAAGTCTTCCACATACGTTTTTTTCTCTATGTTCGCTCTAGAAAATGACTCAAAACAGAAGTGTAACAGTGACTGAAAACAACAGTAAACCACAGCTGGAAATTGCTGGAAATGAAAGTAGTAAACAGTGATGCAAAACAGAAGTCAGTAGCAACTGAAAGTGAAAGCAAACGGTGACAGAAAAGGAAAGGAAGAGACAGCAAAACCTGGAAACTAATGTAAGTAGTGACTGAAAGCAATCGACAACGAATGCAAACAGTGACTGACGATGAAAGTTAACATCAGCCGAGAACAGGTAGAAAGTAACTGATAAGGATTAAAAATGAAAGTAAACAGCGACAACAAATGAGTGCAACCAGCAGCTGAAGTAACTCAAACTAGAAGCAAACAGCAACTGTGGGGGAATAAAGGCAAACAGTGTCTGAAAATGACTGAAGATGAAGATAAACAGTGACGAAAAACAAGTGAAAATGAAGGCAGACGGTGACTGCAAACCTAAGTAAGTAGCAGGTGAGAGCATAAGCAGCGACTAAAAATGTGAAAACAGAATAAAAACTAAAACACAGAATAACAAACGTACAGAAATACTCAAACACAAGCTGCCGTCACTTTTCCTCTGTGTTCAAACTAAAGATCTTTGTGTTTTCTAGACGTTTTGTGCATCACTTCAGGGTAATTTTACAACTTTGACACCGACCTGATCGTGAGCTGCACCAGAATTCCTTTATTTTTAAAGCTCTGATTGGTTTTTAATTTGAATTTAACACTCAATTATTTAGTTACCTTCATCATCATTTTGAACTGAGAACCTGTTCCGTCTCATTTCACTGTGAACTGCTGCCTGATTGAATTTCTCGCCCGTAGAGTTTTTTTTTTTGCCGTTTCTGTCTCCTGATGGAGGCTGATTGTCTCCACATGCTGGTCGATACTCTTTCATTTGATTTCTCCTTTTTTTTTTTTCAGCTGCTCTGATTGATTCTTTTCTCCTGCTTTAGTTCTTTATTCCTCACTTACTCCATCATTTTTATCCCTCTGCTCTCTCATCCGTCTCTCTCTTTACAGATTCTTCGTGTTTGATAAGAAAAAAATTGATCTTTGGCTTTGCGGTTGTGACACTTAGTTGACGTGTAATTGTTCTTTAAGGAAATCGTGAGACGCTGGCGGAGCTTCGATCTGGCCTTGGTTTCATGTCGTGTCTTTTCTTTTTCGCTGTTTTTCAGGGCGGGTCATCCCAGCACGCCGTCCGGAGCCGGTCAGGACGGCGAGGAGAACCCAGCGGCGCTGGCTGAGAGCTGCTTCAGGGAGCTGCTGGGTCGAGCCGCCTACGGCAACATGAACAACGCCGTCCGACCCGTCTTGGTGTGAGTATCTGAGTGGTTCTACTTAAACAGAAGCTCAATCCGGGCCTGGTGGGTCTTGTCACAACCCGGCAAATAGGTTGTGGCAAAAGAGGGAAGATGACACAGGTATTGTCAGATTTTAACATAAAGTTTTATTAATTGGTTAAATTAATTTAGTCAAAGTGAGGTGTGTATGTCATGAATGTCAGTAGTGTGGGTGCAGATGTCTGGATGCCTGGATGTGATGTGGTGCAAGGTGTTGTTAGATGTGAGAACCAAACCAAAAACGAACCAAACCACAAATCACGAGCATGAGGAGAGAGAGAGAGCAGGAGCTGAGGGGTTGGCCCTTTTATACCTGGGAGCGCTGGGCCCGAGCGTGCCAATCAGGTAGGACCGCCCACTCAGTCTCCAGCAATCTAGGGACCTGAGGAAATAGCCAAACAGCCAAACACAGACAGCCAATGTGCCCAACCACAGACTAGGTGGGGCTGTCACAGTCTGGACAAGTACCATCATGACTGTCACGCTCAGCTGATTTGTAGATTTATAAAATTATTCCTCACCGGGACAGAGAGGTGTTTTCAGGTCAGTTTATTTGTTCATTTTTGCAGAAACAGACATGCAAAGTAGTTGCACTCACAGAGTTAGCTAGCAGCTAGTTGGTTAGCATGTGGTTCCCGGCAAGAAAAAGAAACCAGTAAAAACTATAAATAAAAGGCGGTGACAGCTTTTCTGTGACTTCAGACACATCTGGAGGCTGATTTTAACCTCTGTAAAGCTTCCTGAGTCTCTGATGTTTCCCCCACTGTCTCTGTTTGTGAGCAGGATTATCCAAAACTAGCAGGTAGAAGTTCATGAAACAAGGTGGAGATCATAGACAGTCACATTTTGATGAGGATCCGGATCAGTTTCTGTAAAATGTCAATGAAGAGCATCAGCAGACGACTGCAACGTCCTTCTTATTACTTTAAAAATGAACAGCAGCAGTAAAGCTGTTTGTCACATGTAGAAGAAGGAATTACGAAGAGTAAAAATACAGATTTCTGATTGGACAGTCATTTTTTTGCTGATTTAAATACAGTAGAAACAGTGAATTTTGTGATCAGAGAACAAAGCACATTTTATCATAATGAACACTTTTGATGTGCACATTTTTTAAGGTGTGGGTCAGATTCTTTTTTATAGTAAACATGTGAATTATTACTTTTTTCAGTGATTTTACACTTTATATTAGCTGTAAAACAAAATGGGAGGAATCTGTAAAAAAAAAAAAAAAAAAAAAGATTTTGAATGATTTTTCTGTCTTAAATGCATAATATTGCTTTAACATTAAACAATATTTTTACTCTTTTAAATGCACTACAAAGAGTAGAATTCTACTTTAAACATTGTTAAAGTACAAATGAGCATTTATAAAGTTACAGATTTTAATTGTGGACATTTTTTGACAGTTTGGACTGTTTGTTAAACTAAACCTGTAAATGAAAACGTTTTCTGGGATTTTACTCGTTATTATCTGTAATTAAACAAAACAGGGAAACGCTCTAAAACACCAGTTCAAAAAATGATTTTTCAATCCTTCATATGTATATTTTTCTCTATTGAATAATAGCAAATATCTGTAATATGAGTAGATTTTTACATGTTTAAATACAGTCAAACGAGCCTAATTTTACAGTAAAACAATGTAAAAGAACAAATGGCTATTTATAAAAGTGCAGACTTTAAATGTGGACATTATTTACAATTTTTGACCTGCGTTTTTTTAATATAGTTAACGTATAAATTAATACTTTTTAAAATGTCACTTTTCAAGATGTTTGCTGTAAAACATAAAATGATCTAAATGTTTTTTATTCATTAAAATACATAATTTTCTTTTTAAATTATGGAAAATATATATCAATAAAACTATATTTTATACTCATTTAAATACAATAATAGAGCCTAATTTCATAGTAAAACACTGTAAAAGAACAAATGACCATTTATAAATAGATATTTTAGATGTGACGTTATTCACAGTTTTGTTCTGTTTTCTTTTTAACAGATAATTTTTTGTTAGAACCTTTTCAGTTGTTCTACTAGTCATTGTCTGTAATTCAACAAAACAGGAAAAATCTATAAAAGAACATTAAATTGTAAAAATACATCTTTACAGTTAAAAACTATTTTTTTTTTTAAATCATTGTTTTGCAGTAAAATGTTACACTCAGTCCATTCTACACATATTATATTTATCCTCTGTAGAAGGTGTGTGTGTTGCTGCTGTTGACCTTCGTCTCCAAAGACAACATTTTATTTGATTTCTGCTGTTTACGTTCAATGTCAATTTTTTTTTTTCTCACTCTGCAGCGTTTAGATTCATTACAAGTCAGAGTCACAAGAAATACGGCAAAGAAAGCAATAACACACACATATTTATATTTATATTTATATTTATATTTATATTTATGCAGACAGACAGTGCCCCTGCACACAGAAACACAGCGGCTGCCTTCAGCATTAATATTCGGCCACACAGAGGAAACAAATGAGCTCCGTTATCGCTCAGGTGAACGCCGTCCCTCCTGGGATCCTCAGGTTCTCCACAGATCCTCCCGTTGGTCCGACTCGCCGCCACTCAGCACGATCCGCATAAATTGTGCGATTACAGGTCGAGCTTCTGATTCCCGCTGAGACTTTGCTGTCAGAGTGTTTGAGCCCCGCTGAGCTGTTTCATCCTCTGCAGCTTCAGCAGGAAAAAGCTCATGTGGACGTTTTAAAATGGAACCGTTTGGTATTTGGTCCTTTACGGACGTCGCTGTGGTTCGACTGTACCAGATGGAAATAGATTGTAATAAATAGTAAATGATGTTAGGAGGCTCAGTTTTATGAATTGGTAAAAATAAACAGCCTCATACTGAAGAAGTTGGTGTTTAAAGCAGAATAAATCACAAAAACCAGCTT
>NW_007578251.1:364086-375163 GCF_000690725.1 Stegastes partitus
TCCATATTGTCGGTGCAGAACAGAACTGAGTTAAATCCAAGATGTCTCCTGCAGCCAGAAGGAAAACTCCCTCTGGTCTCATTTTACTTCCTGAATATTTTCCTCGGCGGGTTTTTTTACGGTTTCTTTTCTCAGCTCGACTCTGAGTTGCAGCTTTTAATTAACTCTATAACTGCTGCTTTTAAATCCAGTCACCTCTTAATGCCGCCATTAACAATTAATTAGACGATATTACTGCTGACATCTGTGGAGCCTCTTCAGGAACGTTTCCTCTCACTTCCCCTTTGATTTGTTTCATTGGTTTCCTCTTTGCCTCGAAGCTTTTTCAATTAATTTGTTCAAAGCTCCTTTTCCTCTTCGTTTCCTCTCCTTCCTGAAAGTCGACCTTCCATTTGCGGCTCTCATTTACACGTTATCTGACTTGTCTTTGACCTCGGTGCAACAGGAACCAGCTCAGTCTTTACCTGAGATGTGAAACGCATTTTAACCGTTTATCAAAAAACTCCTCTGCTTCCAGAACGGCAGTTCTAAAAGTCCAATTCCAGCTCTCAGTTGGAAACCTCTCTGGTTTGGATGAACATGAAGCTTTCCCGGTTGTCTCAGATTAGCCAATGCATTCATAAATATCTGGTCTTTGATTAAAAAAAGAAGTTCATTCTCACTGGCGTCCACCGTAAAACACATTATACATCGTTTGAATAGAATAAAACCTCATGATTCAAACAATACAAACTCCACAGTTGCTGCAGTTTCCTACCTTCTCTGTTATTTCTTGTTTCTGATTTCACCTAAAGCACCCAACAGATAAACCCAAACATAAACCCAGTCGCTCTGGCAGTGTGGTGCCTAAAAATTTAGATTTAAAATAAATAAATACTGTAATAAATAAATAAATAAAACTATAAAATAATTGCTGTTGTATTTGCAAAATAATTCTATATATATATTTACATGTAGCAAAAATAATGTATACTTTTAAAGTCAAACTGAAAAGATAAAAATATAAAATTTGTAATTTTTTGTGATTTGGCTAGCTATAATCTTATCTGTAATTTTACAAAACAGGGAAAGCGTAAAATAATATTAGCCATTTTTTTTATTCTTTAATAAAAAAAAAATTCTTTTAAATAATGGCAAAAATAGGTACAATATTTTTTTCTGATTTAAATGCAATAAAAATAGCATAATTTTACAGTGCAATGTTATTATATATATATATATATATGTGTGTGTGTGTGTGTGTGTGAAATATTTAGACTTATGTCAGTATTTCCATTCATGGTAGAATCTGTGCAGTACCACTGATGTGTAATACTGTGTTTTCTAATTAGTCCTTCCATACTTCTGTATCTTGGTTTATTTTTGGTTAATTTTTAGTTTCGTAGTACATTTCTTAAATGTTTTCACTGTCTTTGCTGCTGTAACCTCACAAATTTCCCCACTGTGGGATCAAAAAAGACTTATCCTAAATGCACATGTTACTAATTATATGACTATAATGTCGATTTTTGATGTGGACATTATGTCATTTTTTTCTTTCACAACGTATAAATGATTCATTTTTGTATGATTTTACAAAATGTAGTTTAACAAAACAGAAAATCTGGAAAATATCAGTTAAAAAATGTCTCTAATCTTAATTAACAGTGTTTTTACAGTGTTCCCAAATAACCTTAATTATAGCTCTTCATTTAAAAATTGTTAAATTTAAATATTCATGCATTCATTCATTTATTTATTTGACACATTTGTCAGGTTTCAGGTCCTATAGAACTGTGTGTGACGTTATTAAATGTCTTCATGTTTAGTGAGTCCGTTTCCAGGTCGATCAGTATTTTCCTGCAGCAGCGTTCGTCTCCTCTTGTCTTTCAAACTTTTCCTTCTTTCCGTCCAGGTTTTATTAAAGTGACTCAGTCTGAGTGAATCGCTGTCAGTCTCTGAGGAAAATCAAACCAATGAAACAGAACCACTGAGAGCAGGAAGAGCTTTAAAACTCCGGCTTCATTTCCAGCCTGAGAGGAACCCAGCGTTGGTTGTTCTCAGGCATCATTTCTGCTCCTTTTCTGCCAATATTTGTTGAAAAATGTGTCACAGTTGAGCTGCTGGGTGTTCACTTTGTTCACCAGGTCGTTTTTATGACTTTTAATACAATTTATGTATTTAAAAATAAAAGAACTCCATGGAGCTGAGGAGGTCGTGAGAATAAATATTTGCTTGTCGGTTACTTAAGTAGCAGTACAAATACTGCACTGTAAAAATACTAATACAGTGCATCGGGAACGTATTCACAGTGCTTCACTTGAACCACATTTTGTTATGTCACAGCCTTATTCTAAAATGGATTAAATACATTTTTTCATCTGCTTACTTGTGTACAGATAATTTCTTGTATTTTTATTTTTAATAGATTTGCAAAAAAATAACAAAAAAAACTTTTTCCAAGTTGTCATAATGGTGTATTTTGTGTAGAATTTTGTAGGAAAAAATGAATTTAAACCATTGTAGAATACGGCTGTAACATAACAAAATGTGGTCAAAGTGATGCGCTGTGAATACTTCCCAGATGCACTCTAAGAACTTAGTGCACAAACATTCCTACTAATTATTAAAGCCAAGCACATTTAATCCTACACACACTAAATTAAAGTTAAGCAGGAAGACCTTCCAATATGATTTATTGCACACATTTAGTTACGCATTGATTATTTTTTCATTAAAATCAAATTAAAATCAGGATTTACTGTTGGAGTTTAATTCAGGTGATTTTTAATAAAGTGTTTGGTCTTTTTGCTAATGAGTGTTTTGATTAAGGGGTGTGTGTGTGGGTGGGGGGGTGTTGGTTTGTTTTTATTAAATAAATTTGTATTTTTTATTTTTTTGAGAAAAAGTCTGGACCAAATAAAATAACTGATTGATTGACAGAATATTAACTAAACACACACACACACACACACACTGCCTGCTTCAGTTTCCATTATCAGCATCACAGACTCAAGCTGCTGGTGTGTTGCTGTGAAGGAGTGTGTGTCTGTGTGTGTCTGTGTGTGTCTGTGTGTGTATGTGTGTGTCTTTGTCCTCCATCTCTCTCCACTGGCTCTCTGCTGCCCCTACAGGTCGGTTGGCGTCACTGCTTCAGCTGCTGCAGTGACTCAGTGAACCTTGTGAACATGTTTATATAGATTTTATTTTATTTTTTTTCATGGTAGAAGATGCATCATGAGTTAAACACACCGTCAGCACCATGACTGAACATTTCCACCCTAAAACTGACGCTTGGGGTTTCATATGGAGCCACCGGTCCAGTCAGCCTGCAGAGGGTTTAAGTACCAATGAATCTTCTTCAGAATCAGTCCATCTGAATTACTCTAATAGTACAACTTGGTGTGTTCAAGCTGCACCGCCTTCCATCTAAACCCTTTGTAGGCAGGCAGGGAGTGTTTTTGTAGAAAAACATAAAGATAAGATAAGTGTTCAGTCGATGACCAGAGAGGGATTTTAAAGTAACGATGGTTGACAAATAACTGCCACGATATGAAATACATCCATCCATCCATTATCTATACACCGCTTAATCCTCACTAGGGTCGCGGGGGGCTGGAGCCTATCCCAGCCGACGATATGAAATACAGCTTTAGTTAAATAGGGATGTTTTGTGTATACCAACACCATCTCTGTTTACATTGCCTGGTTGTATTCCTACTTTTAAGAGTCACAACAACAAAAAAATCCAAACGTGTTTGAATGCTCACTTGAGGTGGGTTTGACTTTTTCCAAAATCCCAAATGTGTTGGTTATACTTCCTCTGATACATCCTCTAAACACTGCGCTGTTTGCATTAGAGAATGATCTGACTATGTGCAACCAGACATCTGTCAACTGTAAATCATTCCCTGTGACGAATCTAAAATATTGAGCATATTTTGGTTTGTTTAGCACTTTGATTGCTACATAGTGTCTCGTGTTATTTCTTTGTTATGATGTCTTTAGTTGTCTTTACATTGAAGAAAAAAAAGCAAGAATAAAGAACAACCCTTGAATTAGCAGGCGTCTCCCAACTTTTAGCTGGCGCTGTATTCTATGTTGCATCTTTAGCTCAGCTACATGACTTACAGTGTCGTATGAACACTGTCTTGATCGATCAGAGTTTATCGTAAATATGTTAGCTCTGTCCGGATGTCTTTTAGCGCCGCAGAAGTCTTTGACATGCTGCCCATTGCTAGCTAAACTCCCACAATCTGCTTGCCAACATGACCTGCCTGTAGTCTGAGCGATACCTCCTCTGGTCTCTACAGTATTAAACAGTAAGAGGCTCCACCTGGTGGAACAACCAGGTACTACAGCTGATCGACGATACATTTTCTGACATGTAGAGAATCCAGGTTTTCTCCATGTGTTGGAGCTTGTGGAGCCACAGTACATTCTACCCTCTAACACTACATTTAGACTTTACTACAAGGTTCCTGAACACCTACAGAACATCAAGGAACAGACTGGAGGAAGAAATGCAGCTTTTTTTCTTAGTTCATTGCAAAGATATTCAGTTGTAAAGCAGATAGATTGCACTGATTTTAATAACTCCAGGTTTGGATCCGGTGGCAGATGCTAAATATTGAATGACCGTCGGGGGCAAAAAGACTTGATCTAGATATCTTTAATTTCAGGTATATCTTTATTTTTTAACCCAGTGAGGCCACACACCGGTGGAGCTGCTCATATATATTCATGACTACTGAGACCTCATGCAGAAATCTGACAGCAGCAGAGCAGGACCGAATCCTTTCATTAGTCCACTCTTTAATTTCTCTCTCGATTAAACAGCGGCTCTGCTTCCAGTCGGTTTTTTCAGTCTGAGAGTGAAACCAGTTTTCTTCCTGCAGAGCTCCTGCAGGGAGGTGGAGGAGGAAGGGGAGCGTCTTCAGACTATAAATAGCAGGGATTGGGGTTATTGGGTGGGGGGATGGGGGGAGGGACGGTTTTGGGGGTTTGTATTGACGTCATTTTGGTGAACTGTTCTTCCAATCCTCTTTATCGCTCTCCTCTGCCTCCTCCCTTCTGTCTTCCTGCTCTGGTTTCCTAATTTCATTGTTTCGGTTTCGAATGGCTGCTCTGACTGTGTTCAAACTGAATCATGCTCGGATGGTTTCGCTTTCGTTACCTGACGTTTTCGTTCGGATGCTAAAATGAGACTTTAGTCGATATGTTGCAGCAGGAAATTGGTGAATGGATGTGCTCAGCGCCACAGGATGTGGATAATAGCAACATGAATCCAGCTGATCAATATCAAACTCGTACTCAGTGTCAGATGCTGGTGATTATCAATCAGCGGTACAGTCACCAGCTTTATGCCGTCGGTTGGTTTTTGTGCTTTTTCTCCTCACGTCGCCCAGTTTGCCTCTTTTGTTACAGACGGTGAGCACAAAACAACGTCTGCTTAAGAACTAATCGATCAGTCAATCGCCAGCTGACCTGATCAGACAGAATCCTGATTAGCTTCATCATGAGTTCACTGTTGATACCACATGATGGTTTAAACAACATTTCATCAACACTGGAAGCTTTGCTGAGTCAGTAAACTGTACTGATGCCTTTTGACGGTAGCAGAGGAGCTCCTTTTCCCAGATCCACTGACTTTTTTGTTGTTTTTTTTGTCGTGTTTAACCAAGGATTTGTTTCTATGTCTAACCAGCTGTTAAAGAATTGCTTCTGCAGAAAACACAGAACAAGACTCGAGTCAGATTTCTTTCTAAAGCACATTTTAAAATCACAACAACTCGTGAGACACACTGAAACACAATAAGGTCGTTCCATCTCAGATTACCAGATGTTCAGAACAATGTTTGCCCAACCGTCTCTGATATGCCTCAAATCTTCAGAGCATAAAATATTGATATTTGTGAAGAACTTGTAAAAAGAAATAGACAGCGTCCTCGATAACCTGCTTCGGTCATGTGACTAAGTGCATATTAAATCTCCAGTGGAGTCTTCTCCCTGGAAGCATAGGAAATGGAGCTTTGTCATATTAAGGGGTGTGGTTTCTTTTCTTTTCTTTTTTTTTTTTAACCCAATAATAAGATGAGCAACTTTATTGATCTCCCACCAGGGAAATCCACGTTACAGCAGCTAAATATGACCTAAACATAATAACGAAACAAGACAAGAAATAAAATAAGGATAAAAGTAAAGATCTAGTTCTTCACATGTCCAGATGTGGTGGATGTGACCCTTCTCTAGACCTGACCGAGCACTTTAAGTGAAAACAGAAGTAAACAACGTAGTAAAGTAAGAGGAAGACAGATTGACAGCAAAAATCCAACAGGACCTTAGTGTAAAAATAAAACTATAATTGTCATCTGAAACTCCAGTCTTCTGCTGATTTCATAATCAGGGCTACAGCACCATTAACCTTCTAAGTCACAAAATCCATCAGTGGGTTTGAAAGACATCTTTCTTGCAAAAATGCACAATGTATTGGAATATAGGATGACAGATCATGCTAGTTAAATGTGTTTTTTGTGTGTGTTTTTTTGTTGTTTTTTTTTAATACTGTGAATTTAAAGAATGGAAATCTTTTGTCAGTGTGCAGCAGTGGATGATGGATAAGGAAGCCAGCTATTGGATGTAACCTAAAATAGAAAAACACTTCTTTAATGTCAGATATTTACACATTTAAAATTATACAATTTAGCATTAAAACCCATGAAAACAAGAAAATCATTTTAAAACGTAAAATAAAATCCTTGAATTTAAGCTCAAATTTAAGATATTTCATCAATTTTTTATATATTTTTTTGCTTCGTTGCTGTTGTTTTAAAGCAACATCAAATAAATGTGACGTGTAGTGATTTTTATTTTCCTTTTTTGTTTTGTTTTTGATTTGTCAGATGAACACACGATTAAAAGATAGTTTTGCACCAATACTATAAACACAGAATCCTAACACTTTACCTTTTCATGCACCATCACTTCCTAGCGGGAGTTTCTAGCATGGCTTATTTCGATCTTTTCCCATCACAAAATATGAGATTTTTTTTCCTTTTTTTTCTGAGCTGAGATGTTACCAGAAACACAAGCTGCTCTTCTCTGTCTCCCGTGTTCTGGTTTCTGCTCTGGCTGTCAGCAGGTGGGTGAAGAAGCCGACCTGCCGCCTGTTTGTTCGCTCACATAAGCAGCAGATGCATCTTATAGATGAGTTTTCCTGGAGGCTGCAGGTCAGGAAACCTGTCGCTCTTCATCTGCTCGTCTCGCACATCTCCTTCGACGCCCACGTGATGTTTTTTAAAACCTCTGACCTGCTGTGTTTCTCACCTCAAGCTTAAGTGCGCTGGATGTTTGCCCCCCCTGAGATCAGAGGTGGAAAGTCTCAGATTTTCTTAAGCTTTTTGTGCAACTGATCCTCCTCCGCATTATCTAATTATATCCGTCTATCTTTGCCTGACAGTCTGCAGGCGGCACGTTATTCACGCCAACATTCAGGCTGCATGATTACAGCTTCAAGATTATAATGATTATTTTGCTAAATATCAAAATTTGTCATTGTTGAGCAAAGATAAACTTCAATTTGCAATGAATCTTTGCTCAGTCTGACATCTGCTGGTGGAAAAAACTGACTGAAGTCACCTGATGCTTGGTTATGATCTGTTGGACAAGAAGTGACAAGAAACTGCAGCTTCGACGACAGAAAGCTTTGTCAAAGTCATTTAGAAATGGTGCCTCCATTATGTAGTTTATTCACCAGAGAGCATTTTATTTATGTATTAATTAGTTTTTTGTTTTTTGTTTTTTTAGATGGTTTATAGTCACATTTCATGAGCCCTTGACAAAAATCTTTATGGAAAATAAATTACTTTGAGATGATGAGTATCTGTCTAAATATATAAATTCAGATACAAAACCACAGAAAAAACCTAAAATATCATAAAACCTAATGGAATACCAGATGGCAGAACACGGAAGTTGGTTATTATTGTTATTTAGTTAAAAAAGCACGAGAACTCAAGTCTCCAGAGTAAAATTCAGCTGATTTTAGAAGTTCCACCTCCATTAACCCTCTGACTCCCCCAAAAATCTCCAAATTCATGTATTGAAATGAGTAATTAAATACTACATGACAGAACGTGCGAGTTTATTATTATCATTTCTAATAGAAATTTTATCAATGTTCTGCATTAGATCATGTGAAAAACGTTTGTGCAGGAACTCAGCTGATTCTTAGCTGCTGCTGTTTATCCGCAAACTGTGAACGTCTGATTTTTAGCAGCTTTCAGTAACGAGTTGTCAACAGAATGAACGCTAAGTTAGCTAAAAAAATGTAAAAATAACACAGTTCAAACACGATTATTGTGCTTAACTGCCTCATCAAGCCTCAAAGCTAAAAAGGGTTCTGTTGTCACAAAATAAATCACATTATTCGACATGTTCGCTCACTCAGTCTTTGCAGGTGAAAAGCATCTTTTACAGACGGGCATTGTCCTGTCTGTCAGCTGTAATTTAGTCAAACTGTACTTGTGCATCTACTTTGTGGGTAATTTGTGATACATCAGTAGCATACAGCACTACTGCTCACCATATGATTCTCTAATATTAACACCAATCTCAGAAAGGCGGCCGTTTTCTGGTGCTCAAGGCATTTTTAAACTGTTGAGCGTTGGCAGGATGTAAAGCCCAAGCTTTAGTCCATGTTCACTGTCACACAGATGTCATAAAGGTAAAGCAACATTTGTGCAAGGACATAAGCGATGTGACATTTGCAGAAGTCTGTTGCACGTTGTCTTAGACACATGAGCACTAATCGGAGGTCATAAAGCATCACCAATGGTTTTGTCATGATGCTGTTTCTAGCTAGACTCCCACAATCTTGGCTGCTCGTCCACTCACCACAAACACAGCTTGATTACATTAGCCACTTAGCTAAAGAAGCTCTGTCCAAGTAGACTACGGCTCATTGTTAGTACGTTAGCTCTGGTCGGACATCATTAAGCATCACAGAAGTCTTTGTCGTGGTGCCCGTTGCTAGCTAAACTCCCACAATGCTCTCTGCTTGCCAACATGAACTGCCTGTAGTCTGAGTGATGCCTCCTGTGGTCTCTATAGTACTAAACAGTAAGAGGCTCTGTAGAAGCCAATAATGTAAAAATAGCCGATAACGTAATGAATTTGCCATTTTTAAAATGTAGTAGGCCAATAACATAATAGCTGGCCAGTAACGTAATAAAAGTCCTGAACCGATAACGTAATAACTTTTGGCCAATAATTATTACATTTGCGAAGAATTTTTATTATTTATTTTTTTTAACCAGGCCAATAACTTATTATGGTATTGACCAATCAGTTCAGGACTTTCATTACGCTATTGGCCAGTTACTACGTCATTGGCCTATTACATTTTAAAAAGTGCAAATTTATTACGTTATCGGTTGTTATTACATTATTGGCTTCTACAGGCTCCACCTGGTGGAACAACCAGGTACTGATCTACAATAATGCATATTATCAAAGAAAATGATATTAAACTGGGACTCTGTATTGGCAGATAATAAAACACTCAGAACAGATTTTATTTGGACGTCCTTTATATCGTTTATGGACTCACAGATATGTTCCTCATGAGGATGTCTGACGTTTGATAAGTGTGCAGGGTTTCGTCTAAGTTTGAAGACCTTTCACATAAACATTGAGGAGATGACAAGTTCCAGATGTTTATAAGACACAAATCTGGTGAAAATGCAACCGTCTACTAGTTATACATAATGATACTGTTTGACTGTTTCTGTCAAAATCATCAGCATGTCCTCATCATATTCTGCTGCTGAGAATATTAATAATATTTCAATTTTTTTGTCTGTTTTCAGTCACCTGGACAACCATCACCTGTGGGACCCCAATGAGTTTGCAGTTTCCTGCTTCAGAATCATCATGTATTCCATCCAGGTACAGCAAACCAAACCAAGTGACATGAAATGGGATTACAAATCTGCATTTTAATCATTTTCTGCTTCAGTTTTGAGTTGGAAGATGTAACAGCTGTTTTATCCTGCGGTCAGGAGGAAATGACATGTTCAGCAGCTTTAAGAAGAAAAGTAAAGCAGCTGCTGACGATGTTTGGAAGTTCAGAACATCGTACAGTCGTCTCAAAGAGCTACAGTAGAAGTAATTTGCGGTTTGTTTCTGAAGTTTTGTCTCAGTACTCCAATAGTCGCACAAAGAGAAATCAATCAAAGAACAGGAGACACACAAATCGATTTCTTCCCTCACAGGAGCAGAAAATAGTCCAAGATGTCACTTTTCTTTCCTTTATTATCACAGGGGCCTTTCAAGAAAAACAACCTTCTCATCCTCTCTTTTTTAAGAACCTCTGAAGGGGTTTCGGTTGCTGCAGTCTGTCCAATTTTTACAGTTTATTGTACAACAATCACAGCAGTCAAACATCACCACAGATGTTAGAACCACAGAGCCCGATCTGATCTGATAAAACTAATCCTGCAGACGATGTAAACTGTTGCTGGTTGATCCAGTTTAAGGTGAGAAACTCTTCACATGAACATTTGAACAGCTTCCACTTTGTTCTTGAACACCATTAAGGGATTTTTTTGGAAGAAGATGGATACAAATCATGTCTGTAGTTACTGGAACTAAAACTGAAACCTGACTCTGTCCATTGCTAACAAAGTCCACCAACCACCAATCTATAGCTCACAAATGATGACTATGTTTTGTGAAAGTGTTTCTAAAACTGCTGAAGGAGAAAGCAAAACCAGTCCTTTAATGACCACGTACAAAACCAAAACACCTGATGCTGTTTCTATAGTTAAGCTTAATTGAATTTACCAGAATAAAGGTCCCAAGTTGGGCCCTTTTCAGTAAAATAATGAAAATCTCACTTGCTTCCAGAATGGATCTTTCAGTTCTTCAGCTATAAACACCACAAAGATGGTTTATTTCTCTGTGACCATGTAACTATTGGTATGAATTTGATTTCTAAATAGGAAGTTTCAGTGCTGCTGGCCCCGCCCCCTTCAGGAAGAAAACTCTCTCTGCATCTGAGATCAAGTGTTGAATGAGTGTGTGAGAGCAGGACTTT
>NW_007578251.1:378493-409846 GCF_000690725.1 Stegastes partitus
TTGTGTCAAAGCAGCATCAAATAAATGTGACGTGTTGTGATTTTTGTTTTCCTTTTTTGTTTTGTTTTTGATTTGTCAGATGAACACACGATTAAAAGATAGTTTTGCACCAATACTATAAACACAGAATCCTAACACTTTACCTTTTCATGCACCATCACTTCCTAGCGTGAGTTTCTAGCATGGCTTATTTCAATCTTTTCCCATCACAAAATATTAGATTTTTTTTCTTTTTTTTTTGAGCTGAGATGTTACCAGAAACACAAGCTGCTCTTCTCTGTCTCTCGTGTTCTGGTTTCTGCTCTGGCTGTCAGCAGGTGGGTGAAGAAGCCGACCTGCCGCCTGTTTGTTCGCTCACATAAGCAGCAGATGCATCTTATAGATGAGTTTTCCTGGAGGCTGCAGGTCAGGAAACCTGTCGCTCTTCATCTGCTCGTCTCGCACATCTCCTTCGACGCCCACGTGATGTTTTTTAAAACCTCTGACCTGCTGTGTTTCTCACCTCAAGCTTAAGTGCGCTGGATGTTTGCCCCCCCTGAGATCAGAGGTGGAAAGTCTCAGATTTTCTTAAGCTTTTTGTGCAACTGATCCTCCTCCGCATTATCTAATTATATCCGTCTATCTTTGCCTGACAGTCTGCAGGCGGCACGTTATTCACGCCAACATTCAGGCTGCATGATTACAGCTTCAAGATTATAATGATTATTTTGCTAAATATCAAAATTTGTCATTGTTGAGCAAAGATAAACTTCAATTTGCAATGAATCTTTGCTCAGTCTGACATCTGCTGGTGGAAAAAACTGACTGAAGTCACCTGATGCTTGGTTATGATCTGTTGGACAAGAAGTGACAAGAAACTGCAGCTTCGACGACAGAAAGCTTTGTCAAAGTCATTTAGAAATGGTGCCTCCATTATGTAGTTTATTCACCAGAGAGCATTTTATTTATGTATTAATTAGTTTTTTGTTTTTTGTTTTTTTAGATGGTTTATAGTCACATTTCATGAGCCCTTGACAAAAATCTTTATGGAAAATAAATTACTTTGAGATGATGAGCATCTGTCTAAATATATAAATTCAGATACAAAACCACAGAAAAAACCTAAAATATCATAAAACCTAATGGAATACCAGATGGCAGAACACGGAAGTTGGTTATTATTGTTATTTAGTTAAAAAAGCACGAGAACTCAAGTCTCCAGAGGGAAATTCAGCTGATTTTAGAAGTTCCACCTCCATTAACCCTCTGACTCCCCCAAAAATCTCCAAATTCATGTATTGAAATGAGTAATTAAATACTACATGACAGAACGTGCGAGTTTATTATTATCATTTCTAATAGAAATTTTATCAATGTTCTGCATTAGATCATGTGAAAAACGTTTGTGCAGGAACTCAGCTGATTCTTAGCTGCTGCTGTTTATCCGCAAACTGTGAACGTCTGATTTTTAGCAGCTTTCAGTAACGAGTTGTCAACAGAATGAACGCTAAGTTAGCTAAAAAAATGTAAAAATAACACAGTTCAAACACGATTATTGTGCTTAACTGCCTCATCAAGCCTCAAAGCTAAAAAGGGTTCTGTTGTCACAAAATAAATCACATTATTCGACATGTTCGCTCACTCAGTCTTTGCAGGTGAAAAGCATCTTTTACAGACGGGCATTGTCCTGTCTGTCAGCTGTAATTTAGTCAAACTGTACTTGTGCATCTACTTTGTGGGTAATTTGTGATACATCAGTAGCATACAGCACTACTGCTCACCATATGATTCTCTAATATTAACACCAATCTCAGAAAGGCGGCCGTTTTCTGGTGCTCAAGGCATTTTTAAACTGTTGAGCGTTGGCAGGATGTAAAGCCCAAGCTTTAGTCCATGTTCACTGTCACACAGATGTCATAAAGGTAAAGCAACATTTGTGCAAGGACATAAGCGATGTGACATTTGCAGAAGTCTGTTGCACGTTGTCTTAGACACATGAGCACTAATCGGAGGTCATAAAGCATCACCAATGGTTTTGTCATGATGCTGTTTCTAGCTAGACTCCCACAATCTTGGCTGCTCGTCCACTCACCACAAACACAGCTTGATTACATTAGCCACTTAGCTAAAGAAGCTCTGTCCAAGTAGACTACGGCTCATTGTTAGTACGTTAGCTCTGGTCGGACATCATTAAGCATCACAGAAGTCTTTGTCGTGGTGCCCGTTGCTAGCTAAACTCCCACAATGCTCTCTGCTTGCCAACATGAACTGCCTGTAGTCTGAGTGATGCCTCCTGTGGTCTCTATAGTACTAAACAGTAAGAGGCTCTGTAGAAGCCAATAATGTAAAAATAGCCGATAACGTAATGAATTTGCCATTTTTAAAATGTAGTAGGCCAATAACATAATAGCTGGCCAGTAACGTAATAAAAGTCCTGAACCGATAACGTAATAACTTTTGGCCAATAATTATTACATTTGCGAAGAATTTTTATTATTTATTTTTTTTAACCAGGCCAATAACTTATTATGGTATTGACCAATCAGTTCAGGACTTTCATTACGCTATTGGCCAGTTACTACGTCATTGGCCTATTACATTTTAAAAAGTGCAAATTTATTACGTTATCGGTTGTTATTACATTATTGGCTTCTACAGGCTCCACCTGGTGGAACAACCAGGTACTGATCTACAATAATGCATATTATCAAAGAAAATGATATTAAACTGGGACTCTGTATTGGCAGATAATAAAACACTCAGAACAGATTTTATTTGGACGTCCTTTATATCGTTTATGGACTCACAGATATGTTCCTCATGAGGATGTCTGACGTTTGATAAGTGTGCAGGGTTTCGTCTAAGTTTGAAGACCTTTCACATAAACATTGAGGAGATGACAAGTTCCAGATGTTTATAAGACACAAATCTGGTGAAAATGCAACCGTCTACTAGTTATACATAATGATACTGTTTGACTGTTTCTGTCAAAATCATCAGCATGTCCTCATCATATTCTGCTGCTGAGAATATTAATAATATTTCAATTTTTTTGTCTGTTTTCAGTCACCTGGACAACCATCACCTGTGGGACCCCAATGAGTTTGCAGTTTCCTGCTTCAGAATCATCATGTATTCCATCCAGGTACAGCAAACCAAACCAAGTGACATGAAATGGGATTACAAATCTGCATTTTAATCATTTTCTGCTTCAGTTTTGAGTTGGAAGATGTAACAGCTGTTTTATCCTGCGGTCAGGAGGAAATGACGTGTTCAGCAGCTTTAAGAAGGAAAGTAAAGCAGCTGCTGACGATGTTTGGAAGTTCAGAACATCGTACAGTCGTCTCAAAGAGCTACAGTAGAAGTAATTTGCGGTTTGTTTCTGAAGTTTTGTCTCAGTACTCCAATAGTCGCACAAAGAGAAATCAATCAAAGAACAGGAGACACACAAATCGATTTCTTCCCTCACAGGAGCAGAAAATAGTCCAAGATGTCACTTTTCTTTCCTTTATTATCACAGGGGCCTTTCAAGAAAAACAACCTTCTCATCCTCTCTTTTTTAAGAACCTCTGAAGGGGTTTCGGTTGCTGCAGTCTGTCCAATTTTTACAGTTTATTGTACAACAATCACAGCAGTCAAACATCACCACAGATGTTAGAACCACAGAGCCCGATCTGATCTGATAAAACTAATCCTGCAGACGATGTAAACTGTTGCTGGTTGATCCAGTTTAAGGTGAGAAACTCTTCACATGAACATTTGAACAGCTTCCACTTTGTTCTTGAACACCATTAAGGGATTTTTTTGGAAGAAGATGGATACAAATCATGTCTGTAGTTACTGGAACTAAAACTGAAACCTGACTCTGTCCATTGCTAACAAAGTCCACCAACCACCAATCTATAGCTCACAAATGATGACTATGTTTTGTGAAAGTGTTTCTAAAACTGCTGAAGGAGAAAGCAAAACCAGTCCTTTAATGACCACGTACAAAACCAAAACACCTGATGCTGTTTCTATAGTTAAGCTTAATTGAATTTACCAGAATAAAGGTCCCAAGTTGGGCCCTTTTCAGTAAAATAATGAAAATCTCACTTGCTTCCAGAATGGATCTTTCAGTTCTTCAGCTATAAACACCACAAAGATGGTTTATTTCTCTGTGACCATGTAACTATTGGTATGAATTTGATTTCTAAATAGGAAGTTTCAGTGCTGCTGGCCCCGCCCCCTTCAGGAAGAAAACTCTCTCTGCATCTGAGATCAAGTGTTGAATGAGTGTGTGAGAGCAGGACTTTAAACTTTAACTTTCTCTCAGAGCACTGAAAAGAAAAGTTCCTCCTAAAGCAGCTGCTGACTATGTTTTAAAGTCAAGCTAGAATCTATTTCTGAGGATCATTTTATATGTAAATAGTTTGCAATTCTCAGCATGGTTGTTTTTAACTGCTGTGTTTGGTGAGTTTGTAAGTTGATGTTATAAAGTCTGTATTTTAGCTGCAGATTAGCGTCAAAGCTAATGTTAGCTACATTAGCTGCACAACAACACACAACAACAACTCTAAGGATTCTCCTATTGTTGTTTGGACCATCAGCAATAGCAGTAATCCATGAGTGTCCGTTCCTCAGATTCTGAAGTGCATGAAGACTCTTGTGTTCACTCTTGCAGCCAACAGCAGAACATTTGGTGAACTTGGCTTGTGGCTCAGATGTTGTAGAATTTTCAAGCAAATTTTGACAAATTTTGAATCATTGTGAACATATTTTTGATTGATTTTAGATGAGCCTTGAGTCATTTTGGACAAGTTCTGCATTTTTGATTAATTCTGGATATATGTCGAATCATTCAGAACAAATTTTGAGTCCCTACGAACATATTTTTATTGGCTTTGCACACATTCTGAGTCGTTTTGAAAACTTATTCATCAATTTTGGATGAGTTTTGACTCATTTTAGACAATTATTTTGCTTAATTTTCGACAAGTTTGATTGCACGAGGACTGTTGCGTTCACACTTGCAGCCAACAGCCGATCATTTGAGACATTTTTAGCAGAAGCAGCTGTAGAAAGTGAATGAACCTGGTGTACTGTGAGGCAGCTGTTCATGTGACTGGTTCACCTGGACACAGTGAGGGGGCGAAGTTTTGCAAATATTTTCAACTTTTCTACGTAGAAACTGGATAAAACTCTAAAAGGTTTGTAAAGCTGAGAGGCAGGAAGAATAGCTGTGGTGAGCATCCTCATATTTTTTAGAGGTTTTGTTTAACACCTCCTAGTTTTAAGACATTTGCCATATGGGACCCTTAAAGTCTATTTACTGGAAGAAATAAACATAACATGCTCTTCACTCTGTACCGGTTAGTACTGACACAGTTTAAATTTGTGGTTTCGCAGGCTCAGCACTCCCACCACGTGATCCAGCAGGTTCTGAACCACCTGGACCACCACAACAAGAACACTCCGCGGGTCAGAGCCGGGATCGTCCAGGTTCTGCTGGAGACGGTGGCCATCGCCGCCAAAGGATCTGTGGGTGAGTTAAAGGTTTTCCTCTGCCGCAGCAGCTGAGGAGGAAAAACATTTTATACACTGAAGGACTGATTGAATAAATGATCTCACTAGTAAAAACAAATATCAGTAAACTGCTGCCACTGAAGAAAATAATGTTTATGTAAAGGTGGTTAAAAGACCAAATGCAAACGTTTACCTTCAAACAGGTGTTAAAATGTATTGTACATTCTCGCTTTACATTATTTTGAAGGTGCCATGTTGGGTTTCTGACCTCTACAGTGTTCATTTAATGAGTCAGGCTGGTTTTTTTTTTTTGTTGTTGTTGTTTTTAAATTTTGTGCACAATGAATTTCCATGAGTTCCGCTAACTTTATCATGTAAAACTGGGCTATAGACCAGGGGTTCTCAACTGGTGGGTCACGCCCCAAAAGTGGGTCGCGGTCCTGTTCTGGGTGGGTCGTGGACAGCAGCCAAAATTAAATAATATGTAATGTGCGTCTCATGTTGGTCTTATTTTTTTTATTTTGAAAAAACTTTTATTTTGACAGGCATAGTAAACATAGTTTCTTTGACGTTCATTTTAAGTTTGTGTTGATGTTGGGATGCAAGATGACAAAGCGCAAATATGACCCAGAGTATTTAAAATGTGGATTTTCATACTAGGGCTGGACCCAAAGAGTAGAGCAGGTACCCAACTGTCTCGTTAACTTCAACAAATGACCTGATCAGGCCAAAACTTTATTTTCGAGTAGTTTTGACATTTATTTTATTCACTTTTGTACATGCAGTTGTCATGGTCCAGTTACTATGCATGGTTATAAGCTCTGAAATGCATGTTGCACAGGAAAATATATTGAATATTGAATTCTAAAAAAAATTGGGTCGCGACTCAATGACCATGGGAACATGTGGGTCCCAGGGTGAGACCAGTTGAGAACCCCTGCTGTAGACGGACAAAATGTGGCAAGAAATGCAGCAAATATGACAAAAAAGAAGTCTGCTATCACTTAAACATCAGTGTAAACAAAGTAGGTTTGAGGAGGTTTAGAGAGAATCAGAGATAAAAAGCTTCCGTCACAGTTATTACAGCTAAACCATGCAGTCAAACTTTATTTCAAACAAATCGAATGCAGTCGCACCAAACTGAAGAATGTTAAAAATCGATTTAGAGCGTAATTCGCACCAAAACAACAAACAGAGAAAACAAAATAGGACATGGGTAATTAAAGATAAATAAACCAATTAGAATAACAATAAAAGTATTAAAAATTATACAGTGATTAAGGTAATTAACTGAGTTTATCCACCAGATCCAGAAATAACTGAGAACACAGATGTTTGTTTAGCCTGGAAGATTAGAATAATATTAGAACACAGGTGCACAGAAAAAACAGTATTAGCCAACAATTAATTTTATAATCAGTTAATCTGCAAGTTCTTTTTTAATTATTGGGGTGTCTGTAAAATGTTTGGAAAAGAAGAAAAGATCAATCATAATAGAGGAGATTTTCAATATTTAAATTCGTATTTGAATTTCTTATTGAGTTAATAACCTGAAATCACCAGATATGAATTGTTTTATTACATGTCAGCATGTTAACACTTCGTCACTTGATTTGAGGATGTCGGTTAAAAATAAGGAGTTATTTATTGTATAGGTTCTGTATATATCCGAGGAGGAAACGTCACGGTGCAAATGAAGTGTTAATATCAACACCTCCCACTGCACGGAAGCACTTTATTTAGGTTTTTTCACTTCAGCCGGCGTGTCAGAAAGATGGCGTGCAAAATCTCATTAAACAGATTATTAGAGCTGCAACAGTCAGACGGACAGAAAACGACCACAGCCAGTAGTTTTCTGATGGTTTTTTTTTTTTTTGGGGTCATATTTTCAGCAATAATTCTGATATTTCTTTTTTCCAGTTTCTTTTTTTGTGAAGATTTGCTGCTTTTTTGATGTCATATATTGAAATAAACAGAATAATTTGTGTTTTGAACTAAAACAAGATGTCATTGGGAAATTGAAAATGACAATTTTTACAATTTTCTTGCATTTTATAAACAAAAAAATCAAGTGTTAGGAAACTGGCTGATTCATCAATCATGGAAAAAGATAATATCAGATTTATTAAAGCTCTGAATTTCAAAGGCTGCTAGCAGGTTTGAAAGAGATGTTGTGTTTTAAAAGTCGACAAAATTACCAGGAACTAGTAAAAAAAAAAAAAAAAAAGGAAACTTTATTTATTTTATTTTATTTTTTTGTATTTTCAGCCTTTCAGTGGCCCTGCAACATTTTACTTTTGATTTGTGATTCTATCAGAAAAAAAATAGTAAAATATAAGCCTGAATTAAGATTTTGTTTAATCAAAATGTGTTAATGCCACACGTGTCCTTTAAAAAGGTGCCCTAAAGAAGCATTTGTACCAAAATCTGTAAAATAAAAAAAATTAAAAAATGAAACGCTTGTGCGCTTCTCAACACAACAGAGACGTCATGACTTTGACAAATATTCAGACAGTTTTACTGTTTTTAAATGAGCAAGAAACTGAATTATTTTACAGCCATTTTACTTTTGTTTGGTTTTACAGTTTTTTGAGCGTTAAGTGTTGCACCATTTTTAAAAACATATTATTATTATTATTATTATTATTATTATTATTATTATTATTATTGTTGTTGTTGTTATTCTTCTTCTTCTTCTTCTTCTTCTTCTTCTTATTATTATTATTATTATTATTGTTGTTGTTGTTGTTATTATTGTTATTATTATTAATAATAATAATACTTATGTTGCAATTTTCAAGATGCTCAAAGATGCTTTCCAAAGTTGGCAACAACAAAACAAACAAACAAAAATAATAGCATATAGCAATAATAGCAAATAAGTAAGCAATTTTTGGCACCCTTGCTGCCAGATGTTAGTTTACAGTATCCGTGTCTCCAAAAGGGAACAAAAATAGAATGGTTGTACCAAATTCTTTAAAAGTAAAAAACTAATTATTCAGAGCAAGCAGTGTTTCCACAGAGCAGAGAGGAAAATCCAACACACTGGATCAATAAATAAATGCAGCATGGCTCAGAAACAGTGAACAGAGGAGCCAGTTGTTGGAGATACAGTCAGGATGGTGAAACATCTTTCTACAGCTGATGAGCAGAGTAGTTTTCATTTTTAAGGAATGTCACTTTCGCTTTTGTCTTTCTATGATTCGCGACATTACTCCTCTGTCATGCTGCACAAAACATGTCTGAGTTCTCTCTCCTCCTTCATGTTGTTCTGTTTCCATGGAGGTGCAGGGCTTCATACTGCAGTGAAAAATGAGTTACAGTGAGGAAAACTGGAGGAGCAAAAAAGGCTCGGAAACTGCTGCTTGCAGATCAAAGGATGAAGATACTAAGATATGGAAACTTTACAATGACCTGATTTATATTTAATTACTGAGATAACAAGTCTGATGCTTCCATCCATCGACACAAGAATCTTAATTTAATCGTTTCTCGCAGGAAAACAAATCAGAAAGCCAAAACGGAGAATCGAAGGTGTTTAAAAGGTGCTGATTGGTTCTTTGCTTTTTCTTTTTTTCTCTGTTTATTTTCTGCTCAAATGTGTTTTACATGTTAATGAACTGATAATTAAATAATCATGAGGTTTTGTCACCTGCGAGGAGAACAGAAATCAATTTTAATTTTAAATTCGGCGTCAAGTGAAGGTGAAAGAAAAGCTCCCGCTGAGGTGACGATAAATCAAACAGTTAGTTTGTGTAAATACTTGCAGTAAGAACGCGACCTTCCCTCCTGGTAGGAATGATCCAGGAGTCAAAGAGAAGCGACGCGTTCGTCTTTGAAAGCGAAATCACGACTCCACCCAATCTGTGGCTTGGTACAGTATGAAGACACTGACAGTAGAGGAGTTTCTGCAGACTTTCCCCACATGTCTGGCATCAAAAACAACATCCAGGAGTAACACAGTGTGTTTTTGTTTATGACCAAACACAGAAAATCAACAGTTTTTTTTTTAACATGCTCAGATTGAATCATTTTAGAGACTCCTGCTCATTTACAGGCAGCTACTGTGAACTGTTTACATCCATATATTCAACTTTAAGGTGTAGCTGGACTTTCATTTTTAACAGAATCTCTGTTTTAATTTATGCACAGTCACCAGAAATAGCAGGAGGAACGTGTAGTCAGTTCGATTTTCCAGCTTTTATGTGCAAACTTTGAGGTATTTGTCACAGAAAACACACAAAACGAGTAAGATTAGAGGAATTAAGTTTAAGATGCTGCACTAAATTTGTGATTTATGTGAGAAAAGTCAGTCCTGTGTTGACTTTACTGTGTTTGATTGAACTAATAAAATGAGCTTCGACAAAATGTATATGACGATGCGAAAAATATTCAAAAATATAAACTAAATGGTGCAAACGTGGGGGAATCTGCAGATTTGTGTTTGTGTAGCAGAGTGTCGGTGTTGTGTAGAATAACACGGTGGTGTGATGCTGTGAGCAGATCTGTGTCTGTAGATTAGAATAAATGTCAAAGGTGAAGTTTTGAAATGCCTGAAAACCTTCTCGTTGCAGGTGTTTGTCGACGGACCTGGTTAGCTTAGCTTAGCATAAACACTGGAAGTGAAAGGAAACTGTTAGCGATGCCACTGAATGCAACGTTAGCAGCAGGATTATCATGTTGGAACATTTTGTTGCATGTTTTATTTTACAATTAGATGATTTTTTATTTGATTTCTAGTCATTTCTGGTGTAACACGCAGCTGTTTTAGTAATTAGCTCTTGTTCAGTCATAACTAGGGCGACGTCTGCCTGTTTATTTGGTTTATTTCCATTTTTTAACCTTATTTTCCTCATTAGGGTTTTGTTCAGAGTGCTGCTATCGGTTTCCTCTCACATATTAAACGGGTTTGCTGCGCTGCGGGCGGCTGAAGCAGTCGACTTCCTGATAATCTGAGGTGTTGCTTCCTGTGACAGAGCGAATTAAGACGACTGAACAACTGGATGCACTGAGTCCAGCTCCACCACAAGAAGCCGTTTAATTAATGTTTTGTTCTTTCCTGTTGTGAAATCACTTTTTTTTGTGCTTGGCTGCAGCCAGTCAGGAGACTTTAGACTCATAGAAGCTACAGTGTGCTGCAGGAGGCTCTTTAACTCTTTATTTAAGCTTTCAGTCAAAATTGATCAGACCTGAGTAAAAGTCTGAAGCTGCTGTTTGTCACAGAAGCTCTGAAGCTGACAAGGTTTAGCAAAAAAGTCACATTTGTTACTTTTTTAAGGTGAAAATCCATCAATGGTGCACAAAATACCTTTGTTCCGGTCATGTTACCTGTTTGATTATATCACTAGAAATCATTGCTAATAACAGTTGAAAAGACATATACGTGACAATAATTTAATTTTTCATGTGATTTTTCCATCAGACCGGCAAAATAGATTTTCTGTGTAGTTTTCAAACTGTTTTACAAACTAAATACTCATATTAAATGGCTGCACTTCTCTAAGAACTTCTAATGGACCCTTTAAAATCTCAATCAATGAAGTTATTGCGTCTGATTTTTAAATTAAACACAGATTGACTGATTTTGATCTGCTCGTCTGCACCCAGAAATTCAAACGACTCCAAAAAACCCAAAGATATTCAACTGAAATATAGAGGAAGTGTGGTTGAAGTGCAGAAAAAGAAACTGCGAATATTAACATTTGGTGAAAAAACAGTCCTGAGTCTCAGTCCTTGTGTTTTAATGACATATTTTAGTGCAGATGTTGAAGTTTTGGATTTGAAATAGTTGTAGAAATGTAAAAATCTTCGCTTTAGAGGGGGTTTGACTTTTTTTTGAAAGACTAAAAGCTTATTTTTGGAGTAGCTTTTGAAGGAACAAACATTTAAAACATGTTCGATTCCAGCTGACATTAAAAAATAATCTCAACTCTCCTGATTAAAAACAATTCCTGAAGACTTTTCTTCATTTTTCTTGTCTCTTGTGGCCAAAGATTTTGTTTTTTTCCCTCTTTTTGAAGGTTTCTATTAGTTAACAAAGAGCTGACTTTCTTTGAGGCTAACTCCAAAGCGAGCGAGCTGATTCAGTTTTTCTTTTATTACATATTTTTGTGACCTTTTAAAAATTGAAGTTCTCTTGACACTTATATGGAAACATAAATGAAGAACTTTAACACAGCAGAATTAAAGTAAATAAGAAAACTTTTAACACCTAAAGATGCTTTTAAAGGAAATAAAAAAAAATAAATAAAAAAATTGAATTTAAGGAAACATAAAAATCATTTTACTATATTCTAATGTGCTTTGTAATGTGTTGATAAAAGGTTCATTGTAGTCGCTGCTTCACAGTTCAGACAGATAATAACAGTGTCCCAGTTTTTTTCCGTTAAACACCTGCTGAGCATCTTTCTCCTGCTGAGTTTTGTCCCTGAATGTAACCCATCGATTGTTTAGCTTCGACTCTAAGTCTGTGCAACCAAATCTGTTTGATTCTGTAAATGTATTTAACGGTGCTGGTGTTCGTGGCAGGTCCCACAGTGCTGGAGGTTTTCAACACTCTGCTCAAACACCTGAGGATGAGCGTCGACTTCGAGCTCGGTGAGACTTCGAGGAGGAACTCCAGCACCAGCGTGTCGTCGGGTCGGGGCAAAGAGAGCGAAGAGCGAATCGTCCAGAACGCCATCATCCAAACCATCGGTACGACCAAATAACGTTCTGTCAGACCAACAGTTTACTTTCTTCCTCCTTAAATTCTTGTGCAGGATTTTGCTCAGAAATAAACTAAATGACGTAACATGAGAGCTGCCTAAACATCACTGATTGAGACAAGTAGCTTAAATAAGACTAGAATAGCACAATAAAAAGTGATGCTGTAATTTGACTGAGGTAAGAAGTAAAATCACTTATCCATCCATCATCTATACACCACTTGATCCTCACTAGGGTCATGGGGGGCTGGAGTCTATCCCAGCTGACTCAGGGTGAAGGCAGGAGACACCCTGGACAGGTCACCAGGCTACACTTAGAGACAGACAACCAAGCACACTCACACTCACACCTATGGACAATTTGGAATCACTAATTAACCTCAACATGTTTTTTTTGGACGTTATGGGAGGAAGCTGGAGAACCCGGAGAGAACCCACACTGCACGGAGAGAACATGCAAACTCCACACAGAAAGATCCCGGTGCCCCCACCGGGATGCGAACCGGCAACCTTCTTGCTGCGAGGCAACAATGCTAACCATCGAGCCACCTTGCAGCCCTAAAATCACACACGATAATGAAAAAATCAAACATTATATTGCACATGAAATAAAATGCAACACTGATGCAGAAACTCATTTTGCAAATTAACTGAATCTAAACTTAAAACTGTTAAAATCATTTTAAGCTACAGTGTTAAAAAATAAAGTCTTTAACTGTGATAGACTGGTGACCTGTCCAGGGTGTCCCCTGCCTTCGCCCTAAGTCAGCTGGGATAGACTCCAGCCCCCCATGACCCTAGTGAGGATTAAGTGGTGTGTTTTGTTTAAAACAATTTACTGTCTCTTACGGTGACTGTAAATGACACAGTTTTACTGTATTTAAATGTTAATTCATTAGATACCAACGTAAAATTACACTTTTTTTTTGGACTGTTTTAATTCTGCAAAAAATATCATTATCCAAATTTTGCATATTAATGATTGAAAATTAGGGAGTAATTTTTTTAAATCGTTGTTTAATTACAGATATTAACTCGTAAAATCACAGGAAAAAAAGTATTCACACAGGCCCAAATTTGTTATTTTTACAAATATGAATTTGTTCTTAGTTTGTTCCGTATCTTGACCGTAAAATCCCAGTTTTTTTGTTTGTTTTTTTAACTCTGTTTAACCAGCAACAATATCAATGTTTTACAGTTTAAGCCAGTTACTGTTTGTACCTCAGCAACACTGAAACATGTACATGGAAAATTCTAGACAGTAATTTAGATTATTGGCTTTAAAAAAATAAATACAACAGGTCAAAACTGTAAATAATATCTACTTCAAATTTTTTTTTACAAATAGTCATTCTTTTGCAACATCAGACTGTGAAATTACAGTTTTCTTCATTGAAATCAGATATTTGCCGTTATTTATACAGTTTTGCCATTTTTGAACGTCACAGTATTCTGTGGTTTTGTTTTGTTTTTGTTTTTTACGTGTTTTTTGGCCTCTTGCCGACAGATTTTCGTGTTCATTACTGAAATTCAATAAGTAAACTAATATAAGACTTGACCAGTAAGAAGTAACGCTGACAATTCTACTGATTTAATAAGTAATAATCACACATGATGCTGAAATATTGCACATTGTGTTGACAATGTCACACATTAAACTAAAATGTTACACCTGAGAAATGAAAAAATGATTATTTGAACATGAAATAAAAATGCTCCATGTGATGCAAGAACTAATGTTGTACCAAGTATTGACCAGTAGTATTCCAATGTTATTGATGATATAGTTTAGATTTAAGTGTTCAATGTTTTAGCTGTGATTCCTGCACAAAGTGGAGGATTCATACGGTTAGATGTTGGCTGGTAGGACAGATCTCCTCCTCCTTGTGTGTTTCTGAGGGTTTTATCCAGATAAAGAGGCGTTCAAAGTGTGTTTTTCCTCCAGGCTTCTTCGGTGGAAACCTGCCCGACTACCAGCGAGCTGAAGTCATGATGTTCATTATGGGCAAAGTGCCGGTCTACGGGACTCCCTGCCACACTCTGGACACCGTCAAGATCGGGTCAGTAACCCTCTGAGGCTCGCCAGGTTCCTACAGAGCTCCTGATGTGGAACATGTCGGCTTTATGTCCCAATCAGAGCGTTTAACCAAAGCCGCCTTCACTGTTTTATACTGAACCAAGTCAGACGGAAAGCCTGTCTCAAGTCCAGGTTTATCCTTCTTTAAACATCCCTTTTAAAGCAACTGTTGTTTTCTTTTTACAGCGTCGACACAGCAGGCCTTTAACACAGATGATTTTATCTCCTAAAACATATGAAAAAAATCTCATAATAATTTAATACAAGTTATAAAGGCTGCTTAAAATTACGCTTTTAACTAAAAACATGACAACATTTGAACTAGATGGCTGAAGTCATTATTACTTTGTGCAGAAGGTGTTTATGTGAAATTAACAGATAATTTAAATTAACGTCGAAAAGACGAAAATTACAAAATGACAAGAAGCCAGAGAGGCGAGTACAACATAAGATGGCAAACATATATAACTGCACCATCCATAAAATAAATCAGCTCAAATAAAAGAAATGAATGAAATGAAGGAAAAAAAATATATATAACCATCCAGATGCATATTTTAAAAATCTAAATCAGGGAAAACTGCATTCACGGTAATAAAAATATTACAAAACAAATACAGAAACAACTCTGTGACTGGACAGAGTTGGATAATAAACATCTTGTTGCCAGGTTTTTGTTTAGAGCATCCATGTCTCAGTTTAACAAACTTTATGCCGCATTCAACTGCAGGCAGTGATTCCACAGAGCAGAGAGGAAAATCAAACCTACTGGATCAATAAATAAATGCAGCATGGCTCAGAAACAGTGAGTTGTTGGAGATACATTCAGGATGGTGAAACATCTTTCTATGGTGGATGAGCAGAGTCAAGAAAAAGTCTGTAAAAACATGGAAATACTTCAATATCTGTAGTATGTGGAAACAAAACCTCCACAAACAGACACAAAGCAACAAGAACAACACACAAAATGACCAAAAGGAGACTTCATGGTCGTGATGTTTCCACAGAGATGCACGACTTTATATTGTAGTAAAGAAACTGACCAACAGAGACAAAAATCATGATGCTAACAAAAAAAAAAAAGAAGAACAAAAAAGCCCAGAAACTGATTGGAGTTCAGTCTTTAGCTGCTAAAAGTGAAGAAGCTTTCACAAATAAAAAGTCATGTGATGCAGCACCTGGTCACATGAAGACCTCCCAAACACACACTCGTCTTCACCTAAAGGGAATTGTGTCTTAATCCGTCGTGGACGTCCTGCGGCGGATTCATCTCTCAGGTCACCGAGACGCAGGAAAGAACAGAAACAAGCTAATCCAGCCTCGGGAGAGCAGGAACAGATAATCCCAGATCAAATGAACACCGTCCTCCTCGATTCTCCTTTTTGGCTGATTGCTGGAGGAGAGAAACGCGATGCACTCCAACTACATCTTAGAGAGTCGACAGTGAAGAGCTGCTTCCAGGAACGTTCTCCTCCTCTTCACCTCCACATAAAGAAATCAGCCTTTTATTTCACGTTACGAGTCAAGCAGCTGGCTGTTGACCTGCAGCTGCACTCACTCAACACCGTTATGTCTTTGCCTTAAATGTCAAATTCCACCTGACAAGAAGAAACAAGAAGAAATGTATACAAGTGGAGGAGGAAATATTTAATTCTGCAGCAATGAAAGTGACATTTAAAGTTGAATTTCAGCACAAATAAGGCAGGTTTGATTAAAAAAAAACAATCAATAATGCTGATAAATACAATTTCTTCATGCATGTTTGTAGTTTTCATGTGTGGTTTGAAAGAACTGGAAGCATCATCTTTTCTGCAGCTGCGGCCTTTTCCTAAAAGATTTTACTCATTTGATGCTTCATAATTTCTCATGTAAATGTCACAAATTGCCAAAATAATATGAGTAAAGGGAAAATCATTTTAATTCTGCAGCAATGAAAGCGAAACTTAAAGTTACATTTCAGCAACAAATAAACAGGTTTGATACCGAAACGATCAGAAATGCTGATAAATGTAATTTTGTCATGTTTGTAGTTTGAGAAGAATGGAAGCATTTTTCTGAAGCTGCTGTTCAGTTGGGCCTTTTCCTAAAATATTTTATTCATTTAATGCTTAATAACTTCTCATGAAAATATCCCAGAACCTTGAATAACAGCTTAAACTGAGGAAAACACTAAGAGCAGAAAGTGTTTGTATGTATGGTGAGGGTAAAGTATGTTAATCCTGCAGTAATAAAAGTGACATTTAAAGTTGAATTTCAGCACAAATAAGGCAGGTTTGATTAAAAAAACAGTCAATAATTCTGATAAAGGCAATTTCTTTATGCAAGTTTGTAGTTTTTATGTGCAGTTTGAGAAGCATTGAAGCGTAATTTTAACGTTTTTTTTCTGTGGCTGCTGTTCCATTGGACCTTTTCCCAGCAGATTTGATGCTCACTAAGTTCTCATGTAAACCTCACAGAATCATGAATGACAGCTCGAACTCCAGAAAGCACGTTTACCGTTAACTCTTGGGATTCTGCCCTTCAATAAGATAACAAACATACTGCTGCGTTGTCCGTACGTGTATTTTTGTCAACAATGTGAAAAATGAAATCGCATCATTGCAATGGAGTAGACTCTATTCACCATGGGGGGGAGGGACCTCACCCCTCACCCCTCTCTCTCTCCCCTACAAAGAAGTGCAACAAACAGCATTTACGGTGAACAAACTCTTTTCCTATTGGCTCGTTGTAAATAGGTTGTACGTTTAAATAGCGTCCAAACCATGTAAGAAACTTGAGGTCGTCCTTTTAGGGGTCAACATGTCTTCTGTGATTGACCTCAACCTTCAACCTTCAACCTTTGGTCACTCTTCTATAATTAGGCTTCAGTAAAGTGACTCAACTAACGCTGAATAGTGTCAGAACAACGAAGACACAGGTACATAAAATTAAAAAAAAACTCATGAGACATTATAAACTAATGCTTGATTTGACTTTCACACCATTTTTCCCTCAAAAATTTGTCTTTAGAAACTTTTTTATTTTTCAATTTCCAACAACAAAACACACATAAACAAACGCTGCACCATCACAGATCACCAAACCCTGCTTAAAATGACAAAATAAAGTAAGGTTACATAAGTAAAATAAAATAAGTAAATCCAAATAATCATAGTATACAAATAGATTAAATAAAACACAAATTAATAAAAGATAAATACAGTGCTCAATAAATAAATACATTATTTATTCATATAGACTCAACTTCATCATTTATGCTGTAGTAGTTTGTTTCTGTGCCTTCATTCCATCTTCTTCTTCTTCATCACTGTCCTCCTGTATGTCCATTTTCCAAGTATTTAGCTTATTTATAGCTGTGTCCGTTCTATGTGCAGCTAATAAACTACACTATTCAGACACAGAGCCCTTCCCTCCCATGTCAGCAGTTGTTATTTCCTCCAGTTCTGATAACGCTGGTGGACACATTATCTGTTTGGTTTTTTTTTGATAGTATGCTGCTTTTTAACTACAAGTATTTGAAAAAAGTTGATATCTCGGACAAAAGGCGTCAAAAGAAAGCGAAAGCCCGTCTTGACTTTCACACCATTTAATTTCTACACACAAATGACGTCATTCCTTCATCTTCACGTCTATCTCAACGCCCCGTAGTGCCCACTCTTTTAAAACTGATGCAGACTTTCATCCCTCAGAATGTGCGCAAATTACACATATAAAAGAAAAGCACATTTACTTGCTGCTAAATTCACCATTTTGGACTTTTGTTCTGACTGAAAATCTTCTTTTTTATGACTCAGGCATCAGGGTACGAAGAGGATCCAGACGATGCTGCTCAGCTCCCTCATCATGGTGAGCCTTTAACCCGACTGTACTGTCTGATGACTAAAGCACATGTTTCAATACTTCTATCTGTCATAGACAGCCTGAAGGTAATATATATTTATTAGATTAGTGATGTCTTGGCTGTTTCTGGAGGTGCTTTCTAAGGTTTTTATTGCCCTTGTTGTTTTCAGATTGAGTTCACATAAGTTAGTCCTCTAACAGCAGCTGGATTTACAATTTTATGCATTTTTCTCACATATCCAGGAGGGCAGTCATTAGCTAATTGGCTGCATCAGGTTTAATAGCAAAAAAAATACCAGAGAAAGGACAGCACAGTCCCAAATACAATGTCTGGTAGCAGTTCAAAATGGCCACTAATGACTAAGGAAGATATTTTAAAATAGGAATTTAACATTTAGACTAAAAGAGAAACGATGCGACTAATCATAAAATAATTAAAAGCAGCTTTACAGCAGGTTTTTGTGGCTCATTTTTGACATTTCCTTCCTTATATAAAGACTTAATCAGGTATTTATTATCTGGGAGCTCTGGCGTTTCCTTCTCCTTCGTTACCAGTCGGTTGAGGAGGCAGGTGGCAGGTACATGCACGCAGATACACATTGGCTTCTTTTCCTGCTTGCATCCTCGTGCACGCCGGCGGTCCGTGCACGCTTCGTATCGGCTGGATGTCCTCAGCCGCCCCCCCCGGCTCGACGCCACCTGCTCCCCGGTGCAGCTGGAGGAGGGTGAAAGGTCAGAATATTTATAACGCCACGCAGCTGCAGATGGGGCAGAAGGAAGTAAGAGGATCGTGTCGTTTTAATCGGTGTCTGTGTGGTGGTGGTGACACCAAAGAGCGTCGGGGCCAAACCCAGACGCTGGAGGATCGGTGGTCGGGGTGAAGGCTGGAGGTGAATCACTCGCTGCTTCAGTCGCTTCATCCGGGAGGTGTGAAACCCTCTGAACACCAAAACCCACCAGAGGCTTCGAAAGCATGTTGTCTTTAAAAAGAAAACCCCCAAAATGACACCATTTATCAGCAAGAAACTGTTCCCTCAGAAAACACAGCCACGTATAACCTTCAAATCAAGATATTTCATCATCTTCATCCATGTTTGATTTATAAATTTGCCAATAATCAACTTTTTCTTCCCACCAGATTCTCTAAAAAATCTAAAATATGTGGACACAAACCACCACAAAGAGACACAAAACAACAAAAATAAGGCACAAGAGCAATAAATAAATAAGATTCTACAGGGTAGAGAGAAAAATGATTGAGTTTGTGAACAGGAAAGGCTCTTCATTAAGTGAAGCCATATTTGTTTTTTTTCCCCAGATCTGGAGGCACTTAGAAAACTATAAAATACTTTTTTTTTTTTCCCAATTTTTGTAGAACAATTAATCAAAGATCTTCAATTTTCACTGTTTTTTTTTTTTTTAATATGTATTTTAATGATTTATGGCATTATATCTGTCATTTTGCACAGTATATTATATTTAAATATTAATTAAGGATCCTATATACAGATTTTTTTTCACCATTTTGCAGTTATTGAATATTACAGTATTCTCCCATTTTAAACATATCTTTCATGGCATTTTCAGGTAGTGTTTTCACAGAGCAGCAAGGAGATAGCAATGTACACTGAGAAAAGAACCAAACAAAAAACAAAAATGCAGAGTTTGTGGAGGTTTTAAAAAATGTCAATAGTAAAACAATATTAACTCTATCATGTGGAGCCATCTGTTGATTACATTTGTAGGCAAAAAGGTTGTACATTCCAGTTTAGATTTTTTACTTTTGAGAAATTCAACTTTCACTTTAGTCTTTTTATGACATTATACCTGTGTCATACTGACAGAAGACATTTCTGAATCCTCTCTCCTTATAATCTCGGTTGTTCTGTTTCCGTAGAGGTGCAGGACTTTATGTTGCGGTAAAAAACGAGGCCACGGAAAATGTGACAGGAGCAATGAAAGTGTTCAGAGGGTTAACATGAAATATAAGAGTAGAAGCAGAGCCTGGACTGAACTGCTGGGAATGAATCACAGAGATGTGGTGCAGAGTTTTTCTCATATTGCACAGTATCAGCTCTGAAATCGCAACCTGAACTGACCCTTAAATCTCACTGCATCCAATTTAAACCCAGGCGTTTCCACGGTTACATCAAGCTCGGCTGGAGTCGGGCATCAACCCTCTGCATCATGTCACATACAGGACAGCGGCAGCAGTAAATGGCATGTGCCGATCTGCAGAGTGAATGTGGTGATAATCAGATTTGGTTTAAGGCCTCCCACTGGGATCATTAATCATCACATCAGAGTCACATACGATGGAAAAGGTCAACATTTGGACAGTTCCAGCTGCTTGTGAACATAACCTTTAAGCTCCGTTGTTTTCCGTTGATTAATCACATTATGTTGCCATAAGTTGACTCTCACCTCCCTCCCCCGTCTCTCCTCCACCTCAGGTGACCTCTGGCTTCAAGTCTAAGTCCATGGCAGCGGCATTGCCTCCTCCCTTCCTGGACCCGCTGTTCTCCATCTCCCTGATGGAGGACAGTGAACTGAGGCAGCTGGTGCTAGAGATCCTGCACAACATCATTGATCGCCACGACAACCGGGCCAAGCTACGCGGCATCAGGTCGGTGTTCAGGACTAACCTTTTACATTAGTTGCACTGGTGCATCAAACGTTTTCCCCTAGATTTTTAACTAGGGTTGGTTATGATTTGACCAATTAAAATATATTAAACGATAAGGTAGAAAACAAAAGATGTGAATATCAGAAAATGCATCGTAGATCAGCTGTAGTTCCTGGTTGTTCCACCAGGTGGAGCCTCTTACTCTTTAAAACTGTAGAGACCAGAGGAGGAATCACTCAGACTACAGACAGTTCATGTTGGCAACCAGAGAGCATTGTGGGAGTTTAGCTAGCAACGGGCACCATGACAAAGACTTCTGTGAAGGTTAATCACCTCTGACCATCGCTCAGGGGTTAATGTAATCAACCTATTTTGCTTGCAAATGTCTTGCGTCCAGGATTTAAGATATTGTTGTAACACTTCATTTATTATTAATTGGGAACGCTGCAAACTGAGCTGATCTCCAGAACTGGTTTCCCATTACTTGCCTGTTTAATTGATTTATTTTTTCTTTCTGTGTTGCAGAATTATTCCAAATGTCGCAGCGCTGAAAATCAAAAGAGAGAAGATTTCCAAACAAGACGTTGCATTTATGAAGAAGGTACAAAATCTAAGTTGATCAAATTAATTGTTTGCTTCAAAGTTCCAGAGCTTCCCAGTATGAAAAAAAAATGTTCCAGGTGGCTGATTTGCCTTTCAGTCATATCGAATATATGTTGAATATATTTTTTAAAATAATTCATGTGGTAATCGTCTTTCCTTGGAGAGCTACGGCGGGCTCACGCTAAAGTCTAAATGTCTACAAAGAAGCCAGTGAATACAAAGTTAGCATGACGATGACAACGGGTTGGATTGATGTAATAATGTTGTATCATCTTAATATCGTGTGTAAGTTAAACTCAAATTTCTGCATTGATTGAAAACTAAATTGAGGTAACTTAATTAAATCGGCTCCGTTTTTCTTCACTTTGAGGTCATTACTTTAAGTACTTTTATCCAACCTACTTCAAATTGAGTGAACTTATTTTTTAAATTTGCTCAACTTAATTTGAGTAACTTGTGTTCGTCCTTATGGTAATAAAGTAAACAACGCTTTAAAAATTGATTCAGAACAATGTAGAAATGTTGGAACAACTAGATTTTTTTGAGTAATCAACTTATGAACCTGTGTTTGTGCTACCAATCAATAAGTTATTAAAATCACTTTTCATTGCGGAAGAAAAGCTGATTTTCTTAACTCCATGTTTGTTGGTTGGTTGAACATAATTTAATTAGAAATTGTCACAACTTAAAAACACTGATGCAAATCTGCTTTCAGACTCTTCTTTGGAGACTCTGAAGCCAAAGACCGCAAAGTTAGCATGATGCTAATGGCCGCGTTAATGGGAAATATGCCAGACTGAAATGTAGAAGTTGCTGCAACTCTGTAAAACTTTAGACGTTCTAAGAGCTTTCTGGAATGCAGACAGTTCTATCTCTATGAAAAACCATGACTACTTAATGTGGTGAGTTGTTTGAAGCAGCAAACCAACATCCCCAGAAGGAAGGTTTCTTTTACAGAACACTGATTTAACAGCGTCTCTGAGCTTACCGACCCTGACAGAGCTCCCCATCAGCGCGTGACATTTCCAAAAAGAGGCCCTCAGTTTAAGCTGCTCACCTGTGAATCACACCTGAGCTGTAACCTTTAGCGACACGTCAAACACCTGGAAGAAGAACCGGCGGGCCGGAAACCATGCTCACCTCCCCTTACTTCAACGGAGCAGGTGAAGCTGCCGCCGACTCCCACCTGCTGTCAGAGGTCATTAACGCGCTCTAATTGTAATTCATTAGCGCTGAATAGAAGTCGCGGCCTTCACTTTCCATTAACCTGCGTGTCAAGTGTTTGGATCCACACGCAAGAAGCCTGCAGCCCGAGTTTTTATTTACTTAATGAAGACCGTCTCCAGCAGCGGAGGCCTCTGACACTCGCAGCTATTTTTAGGCTGATTCGCTTAATTGGATTAATCTTTTCTTTGGCATTTTCATTTTCTGGCACAATAACTTTCTCATTCACATCACGGAGAGTCGAGCCGCTGCAGAGCTGGTGATTCTCAGAATAGGGCGATTAAGCATTTAATCTGCTGATTATTTTCTCGACTGAGCCATTAACTTGCGGATAATGAAATGTCAGAAATGCGTTTTAAAAAATGCTTGACGTAGCCTTCCTGAAGCCCAAGATGGCGTCTTCAAGAAAATATCTCGTTTTGTGTGAACGAAACCCAAATATATTCAGTTTGCTGTCACAGAAGACAAAGAAAGGCAGTGAATCCTGAAAAATGTTTGTCATGATTATTTGAAAAATGATAGCTGAGTGTTAATTAATTCAGTCTAATTATGTAAATCAGGACAGCAGGAAGCAAAGAAGAATCTAAAATTAATTACTGGAAAACTAAATGTAGATGCCTCTTTTTCATATAAACCTGAGGGTCACATTGCCTCATTAGCAATAAATACTATTAAAGGCCAATAAAACTAAAATAAAAAATGACAATAACACGACTTTAAAAGACAAAACCACACAACTGACGTGTCGCAAACTAGCTTTAAGTCCATTAGCGAATAAACTCAGCTGTGTGACTTTGTCAGCAGGTGGCGCTGTAGGCCACATGGCTGTGATGAACACAGAAGAAGAAGCAGGAAACGAAATGTAGTTGCTGCTAAAAAAAAATAAAAAAAATAAAAATACAAAGTTGAAAACACAAACAAAACTTTATCCATCTGCAAATCATACATGAAGTATTTTGAGATATTTATAAAAACAGGAATGTAGTTTTCATCTTTCTTGTCAGCTGATATTAAACATGTTTCACGTTTTAGAAACAGCTGATCAGTCATGTGGACTAAATTTTCTAAAAAATAATTCAAGAAACCTGTTCTTACTGCTTAATTAAATGCACAGCTGTCAGAAGAAAAAAATCTAATTCTGTAATTTAGATTAACCTCTTAGGTTGCTAATATTATTTTGGTGGATTGTGTTGATATAATAATGTTGAATTAACTTAATATTCTGTGTAATTTAAATTCAAATTTCTACATTAGTTAAATTTAGGTTAACTTAATTAAATTAGCTTGATAAGTACATTTCTTTCATGTTGAACGTATGATTTTGAATCCTAACTTATTGAACACTGGATTCACCATTTAAAAAAAAAAAAAAGTTTAATCTAATTTTGACAGCTTAAAAACTTAGCTTAAGCATAAATAACATTTTTAAATTCCTTTTAAATAACATGGAAATTCAAGTTGAAACAACTTCGTTTTTATAAGTAATTGACTTAAAATGTTGTTTTTATGGTACCTATCATTAAATAATGAAAAGTTCCTCCGATTGTGGAGATTCACTGTAAATCAGGTTGGTTAATGATCTGAACAGCTTTAAGACATGAATTATGAGCATATACAGGCTTATAGTTTTATCTCTGCTAGAACACACTCACATGCTTTAATGTTAAAAATACACATTACTTTGCTCACACTGTACGTTGCTGCAGCACCTCTGAACAGTCTGGGCCTGTTTTTCTTTTTCAAAAACCAGAATATGGACTCTTTAAAAGGTCAGTGACAAATGAAGGAGCAAGTAAACTGTTACTAAGAACATATTTAACTACATACACAAGTGAATTTCAAGGTTTAGGCGACAATAGAGTTAGAACTTGGTGGTTAAACAGCCAAAGAAGGTGGTTTGATTTCCAAATGCAGATTCTGGTGTCGCGGATTACAAAAAAAAAAGGGGGGATTGGAGGAGTCAGCATTTGGGGATTCAAACACTAAACCTCAGCAGAGTTCAAGAGATCGCAGATATAATCAGCAACATGCAAAAGCAAAAACATGCAAAATCTCATAAACTGTCTGATCTGCTGTTTCTCAGACATTACATCTCTTCTTTCTTTGCATCGTTTCCCGTTCAGTGTGCTCCAGCTAAATCTGTCTTGTCTCCTGGTCTCTTCCAGCATGGCCAGCAGCTCTACCGTCACATCTATCTGGGATGCAAAGAGGAAGACAACGTCCACAAGAACTTTGAGCTGCTCTTCACCACTTTGGCCACTCTGACCATCGAGCTGGCCAACGAGGAAGTGGTCATCGACCTGATCCGGCTCTCCATCGCTCTGCAGGTAAAACCGACAAACTCTCTATCCTCATGGACACTGGACGCTTTTCTGCTCTAATTTGTGGCTTTCGAAAATAATCTAATTTTCTGGAGCTTTCGGTCACATCGCACCATTTTTCTCTGCAGAAGCTCATTTTAATGGAATCGTTTAACACGTTTTAGGGTTATTAGACTGATTTAAGTAAAGAAAAATGCTGCTTTTTGGACAAAGACTGCAGTTCAAACCGAAGAAAGCACCACAAGGAGACACAAAGCAAGAAAAAGAACAACAATAACAAGACTCATAAGACACAACATGACAAAAATGAGGCACAAAATGAGGCGCAAAATGGGCAAAAACTAGCCAAAATGACAAACAATCCTCAAAAGGGAGACGACAAGAGAGACTAAGAGGAAAATCAAACCTACTGGATCAATAAAATAAATGCAGCATGGCTCAGAAACAGTGAACAGAGGAGCAAATTGTTGAAGACACATCCAGCATGGTGAAACATCTTTCTACAGCTGATGAGCAGAGTAGAGAGGAAATGTTTATAGAGGTTGGATACATGGAAATAGTTCAATAACTGCAGTATGTGGAGACAAAACCACCACAAAGAGACAAAATGACATAAGGCTCAAAATAAACTGAAACACGAAGCGACACAAATGAGACACAAATAACAAAAACAAGACTCAAGGCAACAAAAACAAGACACAAAAAATGAGACAAAATGACAAATGAGACACAATACGGAGACGACAAGAGCGACTGAGAGGAAAATCAAACCTACTGGATCAATAAAATAAATACAGCATGGCTCAAGAACAGTGAACAGAGGAGCAAGTTGTTGGAGATACATTCAGCATGGTGAAACAATTGTGTAACGCTGCACAAGAGGACTACTTCAGTCAGGATGACAGCCAAATTTAAATACGCTGGGATTTAAAAAAAAAAAAAAAAGTTGCAGTCTCACAACTTTTTGATCGCACCTTCCATAGAAAATTCAAAGAACAACGAATGAAGCAGAGACACGAGGAAACAAGTGAAAGAATGGAAGCTGAACTTGATTTGCACACTAATAAAGTAAAGACACTCATAAACAGTCTCTACGATGCTTCACCTACAAGCCCTCCGTGTGATTGTGTTGCTGCTGTCACGTTTGTGTGTTTGATGAGTAGCCGTGTTGTCGTCGTCAGCAGTCGACTCGTTAATGTCATTAGACTGCAGTCGACACACGTCCGATAAAACCTCGTGCGTGTCCGAGGTGTGAAGACGACGATGCACACAAACTCACGGCAGCTGCATGTCGGAGGTTCACGCTGAGATCTGATCATTTCCAAATGTCACGACAAGACACAAACACAACCACCGAGGTTATGTGCACGTCCTCCACCCCGATTCTACACGTCTTTAACCCTCATAGAATCCATAAAGTGTGTCTTTGTGACAAGGATGTACAGAATTTACATTGTCAAACCACTAAAAGTGTTTCATTCCACTAAAATCTACAGGGACTCACACTGATTAGGTTTTCATATAAGGAGTGTGTGGTGCATTCAACAAAACTACACTTTAAAACGATACCGCCACAATAATATATTTAGAGAGTGAGCGAGAGAGAGACAGAGAAATATAATTTCAAAAATTCTAAGATACAAAATGCACAATGAAGTGTAAAATTTACTATAAATAAAAAATGTCCTGACTTTAAAAATGCACCATGAAGTGTCAAATGCTAACAATAAAAATATATAGTGACTTTACACTGACTGTTTTTTTTTTATTTAATACTTAAAATGATTTAATTCAATACATTTGCACAGAGTGTTTAAAAACTGTTTGGTATTTTATTACTTGAAGCTCCATTTGTCCTTGTACCCAGGAATTCCTGTCTATCTCTCTATTTATGTCTAAAACGCCAATTTTGTGAGTAAAAAAGCATCAACAACTACATTTCATCCTCGTTTTTTTCATCCTCATTTTTTAAAAACTGTCTCAATAACCAAAGTGTGACATCAAGGTCATTCTGTTGCTGGTTGCAGCTTCTTCAATGTGATATTTAGCTGGTTAATATTTAGGTTTTAGTTGACTACTGACAGACAAAGTCAGACCTTTTTTTTTTTAATATAAACACAATTAACACAATTATTTAAAAAAAAAAAAAAGAAAGAAAGAAAGAAAGAAAGAAAATAAAATGCAGATTAACCCCACAACCAGCCCAAGGGATTAAAAGGCATGTTATTTGTTTTTTTTTGTTTTTTTTTAATCACCAAAATGACATTATTTATTGGAGCCAGAAACTGTAAAAACAGAAGAATCGTCAGATATTTAGTTTGCTGACAGTCTATGAGTGTATGATGTGTGACGTGTGAATCTGTCAAGAAAATCCACTCAATTAAAGCTTAAAACTGTGACTTTTAATTGGAATCACTTTATTCTAGGTGATTCAATCACACATTTGTCAAATATAATTTGCACCAGAACCAATAAACAGCCAAACTTTCTGAGAACGGATTCTCTATGACTGACTCAGCTGTGACCAACAGAGAAGGTTCGACTGGACTGCAGGCAGAGCTTCTACAGAGCAGAGAGGAGACGACAAGAGACCGTTACAGATGTGACCGTTAAAACCACGTCACAATGCTAACAAATGACCACAGAAACACTCTGCATCGTACTCGGTTGACCTTTTTGCTGATGGGGTGAGAACTCAGTCGACTGGCAGAACTCCTTCCTGCATGCTTCAGTCTCTGGTCATGGATATAAGAATACCTGCACAAAGCATCTTTATGAAGTGCAGCAGGAATTTAGGAAGAAGGATTTAGGAACAAGTCCAACTAGCAGCAGAAATCCTAGAAATACTTCAAGTGTGCAGGAATGACACCACAACGATGCTGGCGGTGTTTCAATATCGAAGTCTCACAGCGAAATGTGACGTCCTTTTGGAAAACCACAAACTATGCAGGTGCTCGATTAATCTTTAATGAATACAGACAGTTAAAGCTGAACTTCCTGTCTGGTCTGTGCAGGACATGGCTCTGGGCAACGAGGAGAACATGCCGATGTTCATCCGCTGTGGCATCAACGCGCTGGTGGCGGCGTACCTCAACTTCCTGAGCCAGATGATCGCCAACCCGCCGTTCTGTCAGCACGTCAGCAAGGTGCAGCTTCCACTGGACAGTTTTGTGCCGTTGAACCCGGTCCTTTCTTTATTTATCGACCATGACGTTTGCTGTTTGCGCTGTTTTCCCTTCAGGTGATTGAGCTGAGGAACCTGGACGCTCCGTATCTCCTCCCAGAACACATCTTCAGAGACAAGTGTCCGTAAGTGTCCACAACGGAACATTTCTAGAGACTAAAATCATTCACCGGGAAAATTTCAAGTTCTTTATGACCTAATCATATCAAATCTGTTTAAACAACTCAACAGAAATAAAGCTTTAAACATCTTTAAACCTCAACATTTAAACGAGAAAACATCACCAGGAAGTTGAGAAAGCTCATTTTAAACTACCAATGCCTTATATATACGAAAAGTTGGGGATAAAACATGAATAAATTAGAAATTCTCTGAGATTAAAGTTGCAAACTCACAAGAAAAGAAAAACTTTGACATTGATGCGAGCGATTCTAATCACATTTAATTAATACTCAGATAAAGGAGCGTTTTCATAAGTTCTTAAGGAACAACAACAAAATAAAATCCATGTGACCGTTAAAGGCAACGAACCAATCAGAAAATACAATGTCTTCAATGTAGACTTTTGATGAAGGCTTTAGAAATCTAATACTGAAAATTCAGAATGTTAACAGAAAAATGAAGAAAAGAAAAAAAAAAGATTGTGATCTATGTTGGCGTATTTTAACTGTTATGGATAAAAAAATAATAATAAGATGAGGAGCCAGTGAATGGTGAAACCATCTGTACAAGATTTAAGTTGTAAATTTAAGAGAAAAAATAAATAAATAAGAGAAACAAAAGGGGAAAAAAGTTTTTTTTTCTTTCAAATTTATGGCTTTATAATCTCACAGCATGTTTGAGGATGACGTTTCATTTATGAGTGTTTTCTCTCAATTTTATTACTTTAAAATTAATACACTTGTGACTAAGATCTCAGAGAATTTGTGAGTTTTTTCAGACTTATTATTCTTACAGAATATTTCATTTTTTCTCATAAATTTATGACTTTAATCTCAGAAGTTGTGGGTCTTTTGCAGAATATTACATCCATTCATCTGTTTTTTTTAATATATATTTTTAAATCCTAGAATGGCTCTAATTCATTGTCATATATTTGGGGCCGACTCAACTTTTTTCTTCCAGTTTTATTGACTCTGGCACGGCTCTGAATTATTTTCTTTTTTAATTTACACATATGATGCCCTCAGTCCATCATGTACATCACTGCTGATTTCTTTAATTTTTGGTAATGTTTTTTCTTCTCAGATATTCATTATGACATTTCTAAATCCTCTTTTCTCTCATCCATAAATATTGTTTGTTGTCTAAACGTTTCACAAATGTATTTTCGTTGTTCTTAAACAACAAACATACTTCTTCAATAACTCAACCCTGGAGTCCAGTTTGTGAGATTTCTGTTCTTATCTTTCATTATTATAATTCCAAATGTTGATAAGTTGAGATCAGATTCACTGTCATCCCTTTGAACAACAAAAGTATCTGACGTAAAGAGACGATGAATCTGCTGGGATGTAGACGTTCGGCTGCCTGAGGGGAGATTGTTGGAGATTTAGGTTTCAAAATTAAGACAAAAAAATACATAAAAATCTCACTGAAAACATGAAAACTGGAAGCTGCAGGCGAGATTAGAAATGACAAAGATGTTTGGAAGACTCTGCTGAACCTTTAAGTCTTTGTTATTTGTAAAGATCTTTGTTCGTCCTGCTTCAGATTCACACCTTCACAAGTCCTCACCTGGAAACACTGACTAGAAACCCCTCCTCAGTTGGTTTCATTCGCTCTCAGCTCCGTCCTAAAAATCAGCAGCATCTGCATTAAAACCTGATTATGAGATTATAAGAAGCAGAGTCTATTTCTGATTTAAATCCGCCTCATAGTTTCGCCCTCTGCAGCGACAAACAGGAGCTTCAGAGGCTAAATTTGGACTCGAGCGCTTTAGAGCTTCCTGTAGATTATCTGCAGATTCATCCAGATGTTTCTTCGGAGATGTTGGATCTCAGTTTTCATCCCTTTCTCCTCCCAGACTCCCCGAATCTCTGGACAAAGAGGACCGACAGCTGTATTTCCAGACGGCCGACATGGCCGAGTGTCTGGCAGGTCCAGGATACAACGCAGAGCGGCTCTCCATCCCGTACATCCCTCAGGTCACAGGTACAATCATCTCGTTTTCACAGTGAAGCCTCCATTCCTGATTGTTACTCTGATAGAGAAGGCTGCTGGGAAGTCCGGAGGTTTGCAACATGCACTTGAATTTAAAGATGTCTGCTATTTTAAAGAAAACAGCTGAACAGAAACCCCTCTTTAAGCTCCTTAAATCTGCCTGATTTATCCCTTTGTGCAGCAACTAATCGCTCAAACTTTATCAGAAATAAAGTTTCAGAGTTTCCTAAAACATTAAATATGTCAGACTGAAAAGAGTGCCAGAGTGTGCACATGCTACTGTACAACTTAAAGGTTTTTTTTAACAAGCAGAAATACAATAACGGTGATATAAGTGCAATTTAAGAGTTGAAGAAGTTATTTTAAAAAAAGTCAGAATGAAAGGTTTTACACTGTTTTCTGTTGGTACATTTCTATTCTTCTGCATGTCAAACTCTCCCCAGAACTGTTGTGGGATTAACAGCTTAAGTAGTTGTTCAGTGAACAGAAAGCAAACATGAAAAGAGCCACTGTGTGATCAGCTTTATTAGACCGAAGGCTGTCGCAGCGTTTGTCCTTAATTTAAAGTGCAGATTTACGTTCAAACAACAGAAAAACAAAACTTTCTTTGGAAACAGTTGATCCTCGATTAATGCAGCTTTTGTTTAGAAATCTGTGTACATCCATGAAAATGTAGATCCAGTTCCATTATTTACATGCATCTACTTTGTCCTTGTTCAAATGAATGAGTTTAAGCTCCTCTTTGATTTTTTCACCTGAGCAAACTGCAACAGCCGGCTCACCTTTGGTCTAACAAACAGTTTTCTTCTGTTTTCTTTCCTCTGCTTTCATGTTACTTCAGTTCTTTACACAGTAGGAAAAATCCTGCACAGGTGCAAGCAGACGTCCAGAGGTAACGGACCACAGTAGAGCTGCTGTGGAGGTAGCTAGTGGATGTAGTGTCCTGCCTTCATAGCTGCCTTTAGTTCAGCCGCAGACAAACGACTTTACAGAGCAGTGAAAAGGCGGTTTCCTCTGAGCTTCATTTATGCTTTTAAACACTGAAAACAAGACAGAACAACCTGAAAGACAGACAATAACTTTATAATAACAATGATAACAATTTTATTTATGGAGCAGCTTTT
>NW_007578251.1:410289-428037 GCF_000690725.1 Stegastes partitus
ACCATCTTGTCTCTAAAGTCTGCGTCTATAAAGGATAAAACTTTAGACATGATTCCAAAATATTCTCTTTATTAAAACCTTTTTAACTACAGCTTAATATGAGTAAAGACCGCAGTAATCTAACAGCCAGGAGCAGCTCTGCAGGAACATCGAGGACGAAGCTGCTAAAAGTTTTCATGGTTTTTTGCATCCTAAAGAACTGAGTCTGCTAACATTAGCAGCTAACGTCTGAATCTGCTGCAAGAGGTTCGACTACAAACTGTAGCTCGTTTATGTGTTAATGAGCTCAGTAGCTCACTTTGTCGCTGCTCGTGCTGCTGCTGTCTGAGAAACAGTCGAAGAATCCTGTATGTGTTGCACGATGTTTACACTGTGCAAAAATACAACTCGCAATTAAACAAATGACGTCCATATTTTCCTGCTTTCCTCTGGGCTGAAAGATCCAAACGTTTAAACTCTGACGATCAAACCTCCCTGAACCCTTACATCAGCAGAGATGTGTAGATGAACCCTCGTAGCCGTTTAGCCTTTCAAGGACAGATGTTGTGTAGCTGCAGTGACTGTAACTGAGTGATTTGATCATTTCTCTAACTGTTCTTCCTGCGTTGCATTTGGATGTGTTCCGGTGAGTACATGATGCTAAATGTAGACGATCTGTGCACAAACTGACTATTGTAGTTTTAGCTGTTGTACTTTGTGCTGGTACTGTGAAAAGTTTGTTTTTATTCATGTGGAGCTTCAGACAGGAAACTTTATTTCAAAATAAAACAACTTACCTGCTGCAAACAGCAGCTGCAGGTTTATATGAAGGATTTAGAATATTTAGGCAACAAATTTAGGCTAAAATTACCACTACAGCGAGTTTTGTTTTAAAACGCATCATTTCTGCTCCGTTTATGCAGCGTGTCCTGGTTTTAAGTGTTTTAAACAACATAGAAAAACAAACTTATGCAAGCGCTACAGACTCCAGTTCGGTTTGACAGCTCCAGGGTGGCGCTCAGGTGTGAACAGGCAGAACCTGAGACACTCGTGTTTGTTCTTTGAAGGGGTTTTATCAGTTATTTCATATATGTTTTCCTGATTTAACATGACCCTAACATGTGACTCTCAACCTGTTTTCTGTCACCATGAGCGACTTCTTCTATTGTGTTCAGTCACAATTCCACAAAAAGAAATCTCTGGTCTTAATTTTCAGTGTTCCTCTTCTTTTTTTGTAGTATTTTCTTAAAGTAAGCACCCAAACCCAGTGCTTCACCTGCTCCTACATCCCCAGTGTACATTATGAGAGACTTAGAGGTGTGTTGGTTTGGAGAATATAAGCGAAACTGAGCTACAAAGCTCATCTAGATGGACATTGTTTTGTTTTAAACCACTGTTTGAAAATGAAAGAGAATGAAGAATTTAAAGAAGTTCAAAGTTGCATCAAGTTGGAGTCGATTCTCAGTCAGTTCACGACACCATTGACAACAAAAATACGTATATTAGGAACATTTACAGACATAGCATTTAACAGTACAGTCGTGACTTGATAATCTGACACTAAACGTAAAACCTTCTTTTATGTTGGATAGCAAGGCTGTCGGATTGTCAAGACGGAGGTCGAGATACAAGGAGGGCTTGATGCTTGAAGGGTCATTTGTTGTTAATATTTATTGTTCATAGTTGTTATAATAACAAGTAGGGTTGGTTTGAATAGCACTTTCTGATCTCTGGATATTCAGATGAATGTCCAAATATTCGGAGCTGTCTGGGGGGACCACTTCCACTCTGGGAGAGCACTCCAACAGGGTGGAAGTGGCCGGAACACACAGGCAGTACTTAGCTGCTGATGCCAGTTTAGTTAGCGGTCGCAGTTCTGTTTCCACCATCGGTGGCAGCAGCAGCAGCAGCGCCACTCCCTCGCCACCATCCATGTTTACTTCCACAAACACTGAGCACGCTCGCCGCTTGTGACGTCGTTGTGTCCTCTTCTGCGCATGTGAGACACTTTTAGGTTGCATGAAGTTCACACAGCAAATCACATACAAGTCCGATTTAAGTGGAAATGTGAAGGAACTCGCAAGAAAAACGGCTTTCACAAAAAAATCTGAATGTAGCATTTAATCCTGCAGTGTGAACGTAGCCAATCTGTTGGATTGTTCAGTCAGATAATACGCTGTTATCCTTATTTGTGACATAAAATGTCATGTTGGAGTCGGAATCCGAGGCCGTCGGTATGTTAAGGCTATTTTTAATGGGTTCCGTTCGTTTTTCCTAAAAACCTGTCGGTTAGCAAAGTTTTCGGATTGTTAAGGGTCGGATTATTAAGTCACGACCGTATTTACTGCTCATGGAACAATATTGCACATATTAATACATTAAAAATCATTGCTTTTTAATTTGCTAGTTTGTGCAATATTGATATTTTTTGCAGAATCTGAACCTTCACATGTGGAAGAATCTTTACAATATCAACAGTAATTATGTGTCTTTTTACTTTTATTTGATGTTAGCTGCTGCTGTTGCACTGTAATTATCTCATCTTAGAACAATCAGATATTACAAAGTGTTTCACAGAGGGCAGACAAAATACCACAAATAAATCAATAGTAAGAACAAGCTTCAAATACAAAATACGTTCAGAGGTTTGCACGAGTTTGTCAAATTAAAATATTGCATGATTATAACAGAGCTTTGGAATTAAAGTGCATTTTGCCAGAGATTCTGCACTTGCACAACCGGGTTCTTTAGAAATGTAACCTGGTGCCAAAAAATACTTTAAAATTGATAAATAGGATTTTCAAATCCATTTTAAAACCTACTGACAGTCAGTGTGAGGGATTTAAAAGAGCTGTAAAACAAAATGTGATCTGTTCTTCTGGTAGATAAAGTGCAGCTGCTGCATTTTGCACAATGTAATGTTTCTAAAATCAAGTGTGCGTCTTAGAAACCTCAGTTTAAAAAGATAAAACTGGCTTTATACCGAGACTTACTGATGTTATTTTAAACCGCGCAGATCTCAGTAAACCTTCACGCATTTAGCCGGCTCTGATTTTTATTTGCTGTGTGTCAAAAACCTGCAGAGTTTCGGTCTGAGATTCTTCCTTCTACAGATAATTCGGGTGAAGTTCTGAGCAGAGTGTGAAACTAAAGTCAGAGTTGTAAGCGAGCGGCTTCCTCACCTCCGTCCTCTCACATCAGTTTCCTCATTAGTGCCTTCAGGCCCGACGCTGAGTCACAGCAAAGGTCACGCAAACCACAATTACAAAGAGCTGATTCTCCGTCTGCTTTCGCACCTCGTCCGATCCTTCCTGACCCTCCACACGTGATCTGGACGCTGCTCTCGTCTGGATTTTTGCTCCTCGTTGTTTGAAATCACAGCAGTTTGGTGTCAGATCTCACCGAATGTCCTCGAACACAACCAGAATCACAAATACAGCAACAATATTAGGAGGCAGAACACAAGTTACTACAACAGTATTGTAGCTTCTAGATGGACATTTTAAAAGAAGGTCTCTCATAACTTCACTATTTTAAGGAGAATAAGCTTTTTAAATGAAACACATCAAGAACATACTGCAGTGAAAGTAAAGTCTATAATGTGTTTGTATTCACACGATACGCTCCAGAAACACTTTATTAAATCAGTGTGTTGTGACATAAAAACACAAAAGCACCATGAAACTCTTTGAGGTACTTGAGTATTTCCATTTTCTGCTTCTTTACACTCCTAATTTGTTAAAGTCGGCGGCAGATATTCTACTTTTCACTGCATTTATATGATGACTTTAGTTACAGATTTTGTTTAATACATAATCTACAAATAAATGATGGTGTCATTGTCATATCATAGAATAAAATCCAGCTTTATTGATCCTCCAGGTAAACGCCACAAACCGCCCTGCAGATATAAAGTAGTTCAATCACTTTTGCCAGCTTTCAAAGTGATGAACACGTTAATGGATCAGTAATAACAATCCAGTGATCTATTATACAATATTCTTGACAATCTCATTCTACATACTGAGTTCATCTCACCTCCACTTTCAATAGCTGACTATAAAAACATTTTACCACGTAGAAACTGCTCCTTCAGTCTCCTGTTGTCCTGTGATGTGTCATTATTAGTCACAAATATATGAATGTACACTCAGTATAAATGGGGCTTTAACTCTGGTGAGGGTCTCTGGTTGAGTTTTTTTCTCTGTCGTCCTGCAGATGAAGATCGTCTGACCAGGAGGAAGAGCTTCGTGGACACCATCTCCCTGCAGGTGGACATCATGTCCAACAGCCTGCCTGACAAGGTCGGTTCACTTTACAGGACAACAGATTGAAACGCTTTCTGCTTGTTCTGGTAACAGCATGAACAATGTAACATGCATCACCTCAATAAGAACCTAACATGACATCAGTTTGTGTGAATTCTGACAGATTTCAAGGAATGTTTTTGCTGTGTGGCTCAGATTTTCTTTACTTTACTTTGTTAGATTTTGCTTATTTGTTTTATTTTTTTGTTTGTTTCTGTAAAATGGATGAATTGAACGATGCAGCTGAGGTGCAGAAAGTATCTGGATGGTTTCGTACAGCAAAAAACTATCAACACCAGTTTCTGTTTCCTACCAATGAGTCCACATCAACATTTAGTCTAAATGTCTAGAAACTGGAAGCTTGTCTTGTCAAACTTTCCACACATCAAATTTGTTAGAGCCTCAAAAGTTGGTGAAATGTCGACCAAAGGCTGCATTTTAGTAGAAATTTGGATCCATCCATGCAGCACTGGCTTAGGACTTGGATTTGGACAAGTTTAGACTGTTTTGAATTTGGTTTCAGGCTTGGTTGTCGACTGGTTTTGGGCTTGGTTTTCCAAGTGCATTTGAACCTGGATTAGGGATTGTTTAGGACTAGATTAGACTGTTTTTTATGATGATTTTGGTTTGAAATATAGTTTCAGACTTAGTTTTGTGTTTGGTTTTGGATTTCTTTTGAACTTGGTTTTGGACTCGCTTTGGACAGGTTTCAAGTTTGGTTACAGGCTTTGTTTTGAACTTGATCTTCGATTGTCTGGACTGGTTCTGGACTGGCTTTAGACTTTGTTGGGAACTTGTAGGCTTGTTTTGGACTTGGTTGTGGAAGTGTTTTGGACATGGATTTGGACTTGTTTAGGACTGTTTTCTGACTTTGTTTTGGACTCCTCTATTTTTATGAGAGAAATGGGTCCATCCATATATATATACACTTACAGGAACTTTATGAGGCCTTCATACCAGCCTGGCTTAAAAGTTTAGCACTTTGTTTCCATTCTCAAAGGCCAGTACTTAAAAATGTGTCCTCTGCTGGATCAACTCAGTCCTTCTGATCTACTGGAAATGATCCCGTCTGTGTCCTCACCACATTTCATTCTGGAGATATTGAACCTTTAAAATGGCTTCAAGGTTTATTTTAGGGGGAAAGTAGCAAAATTCCCAGGTCTGAAAACATGAAAATATTTGACAGAACTTAGATTTAAGATTCAAAATTTAAAAAAAAAAAAAAAAAAGTAAGCTCTGAACTATTTCTGAGGTGACAGAAGTTGGAAGGTTTGCTGTGGATTCCCTGCAGGCTCATATTTCTGTGTTTGTGTCTTTAGTCCCAGCTGGCCGAGGAGATCACATTCGAGACCCTGAAGAAGGCCATCGGTAAGAAACATTTTACATCCAACCTCTGTGTGGACTCACTGGAGCGTCTCACAAATTAAATTTACGGTTTGGCTTCTCGTCAGGAGGAGTAAAGTCGTCCTTGGGGTCAGCGCTGCCCTGACTGGAAGCCAAAACGTTGACGCTAATGTCCCGAGAATTACAAAGATTTACAACCTGTCATCAGAGCTGACAAACTGTCTTATCCATTTATTTGCACTGTGTTCCTCATATAAAGTAACATTTATGATACTAGACTCACATTTTAGCTTCTTCTCACACTGAATATAAACTCAAACGTCAGTGAGTTGCTGGAAAAAAGAAAAAGAAAAAGCAGCTGCAGAGGTTACCTGAGAATCACCACGTTTTGAAGTTTCTGTCACAGTAATCCAGTGATGTTTTTGTGTAACTAATATTATATATACAGGTGCACCTCAAACTGGTGCTGCTAATTTGACACATTTAAAACCAAAGTTACCCCATTTACTAGCCAGAAACTGTAAAAACAGAATCAAAAATGTCAAACGCTCTACTTTCCGAGGAGCATAGAAAAAAAGCAAAAGTTGCCTGAGATTCAGCAGAACTTTAATTTTCTGTCAGTGCTACATTAATCCAGTGATATTTATTTGTACTTTTACAGGAAAACTGCTAGCGACTAATTCGGCACACGTTTAATGTAGCAATTTAAAACAAAAAACAGTTTGACATTAGAGCCAACATTTTTAATTCCTCAAGAAGTTCCTCTGTGATCAATAAGGTTCTGTCTTATCTTATCAAAATCAGAATCAAAAAGCTTCTTTAGAATTTAAGCAGTTGAAGATAAACGTAAGTAGAAAAATACAAGCATAAACTATAAAGATGTGCACTGTAGTAGGAAAATAAAAATGCTCTTCTGATGGTTTTTATTTATTTTATTTATTTATTTCCACACTGGTTTCTAAATTTGCCTATACCAAGTTTGGTACATCTTTTAGCTTAGGAAAGAGGTGTTTTGACTCCAGCATTTCTGCAGAAATGTCACAGTGAGCAGATTTCAAAAATAATGTCGAAGGAAAAGCAGCTCTTCCTACAGAAAAACTCAAAGACCCACTTTAACATAAACTGATCTCACATGCACTTCAGATAAGTGTTGTATGAGTGAAGTCACTGCACCTTCTGCAGAAAGATAGACAAAAAATGTCTGTCATAACCTAAGTTTAAAATAAAAGTTCTGTTTCCTGTCCGGTTTCAGATACGACTGGTTTGGAGGAGCAGGAGCGAGAAAAGAGGCGTCAGGTGATGGAGAAGTTCCAGAAAGCTCCGTTTGAGGAGATCGCTGCTCACTGCGAGTCCAAGGTAAAACTTAAAAACAGTAAATAACTGATTAAACCCTGAGAATCTCCAACCAACAGCTCTTCTCACTTCAAACGCTGTGTTTCTGCAGGCAAACATGCTGCACGACCGACTGGCTCAAATCTTCGAACTCACAATCAGGTAAGTCGGTTAATTTTTTGTAAAAATTAAATATATTTAGCTGAAGATTAAGTTTGTGTTCTTCCGATCATGATTTTAATGTATTCATTTACTTTGTGTGCACAATAACTAAACTAATGACTTCTGAATTGTCATTAAAAGTCCTTTCGTGATCTGCTCTGTGATGTTTTTAAATGTTAATCAGTTAATCATGTTTATATTTAGATTCACAAACTTTATTAATCCTGAGAAACACAGTCAATCATTTCCAGCTCACTTATAAATGCTTAGACTAGACAGTTGTATTCCAGAATACTGTACGTGGTTCAAGATGAAGGAACAAGCAGAAATAAATAAAATAAAAATGTCTGTTAAACTTAATAGCTAAACAGCCATTTATCCCTCTGAACCCAAAAACCCTCCAGCAGCTGTAAAAGATTTGTTGTCTTAACAAAAATCAGCAAAATGACAAATGTCGGACATGTTGAGTCCATTTTTAGTTAGTAGAAAATTGTTGTTCTGTTAGAACAGAGGTGCAGGACTTGATTTTGCTGTGAAATATGAGCAAATAGCTGCAGAGAAAACTGTGACAGGAGCAAAAAAACAGCCAGAAGCTGTTGCTTGGAGGGACTAAAGACTGTTAGCATTACCTTTATTGGAAATGTGACGAGGCTTTGATGAATTAAACCAGACAAGCCCCATGTAAAGTGAAGAATATCCATGAGGAAGGGTCAAACTTTCTCCAAACCAGCTATCAAACTGGGTAAACGTGAATCCTCATCTAATATCTCTAACTTCTTCCACCCCCGCCAGGCCTCCACCCAGTCCATCCGGAGTGGTTTCCATCTCGGCCGGACACACCCAGCATCAGTCCGTCCCCGTCTACGAGATGAAGTTCCCAGACCTGTGTGTCTACTGAAAACACCACACAAACACACATCAACATCGCACAGGAAACCGCAAAAATTAGAAAAAAAAAAAAAAAATGCTGAGAAAGAACGACACAATCACAACCTGTATTCCAGTTTAATCTATTCAACCAGCGCACATGAGGCGGGGATGCTGCCAGAGACGGCAAACGCAGCAAAACTGGAGGAACTTTGAGCCTCAAAAAGGGGAAACATTCCTCACAAATCCCAAAAAAACATCGTTCATTAAACTTTCCAAACCTGTGCAACCTCCATTTTTCTGTTCTTCTCTATATACTCATTTATCAGACGTGATCCGATTTGCTGCGTTTTCTTTCCCAACTCACATCCCTGAAACTCAACCTTTTGAGTCACCAAGAACAAAAAAAAAAAAAAACGAACAACATAAACCGCTTGAGATTTTAGTGCATTGATGTCGAATCCGCCGTTGCTTCGCACCTTGTACATAAACAATAACGCTCTCGTAGAAAATGGCTTCTTAACAAGTATCCGTTCTCTTGTTTGCGTCGGTGAAGTCACAGGTTAGTAGAAAATATCTTAGCTGTCAGCTGTAAAAAGACAAAAATACCAGAAATAAGTGCAGCTGTGGTAGAAGGCAGTTTAGTTCTAGGCTCACAGTTAAAGCTACGCTGTCAAATAAGCTTTAGAAATGACTTCAACTGCCAGCTGAGTGTTCGGAGATGAAGCTAAAGCGACACCTGAGAGGCTCGTGCTTGGTGATGGTTGGTTTGCTGCAGGTTTCTAGAAAACATCCAATATTCAGACTTTCAGGGTTGGAAATTGCCAAAGAGATGTGAGCGGAGTGGTGCAGATTTCTTGTTTTCATCTTGTTTTAAATAGATGTTTTCCAGCTTGTAGGATCTTTTAGGGCAACCTGAATGTTTGGAAGAGTTCTGATTGCAAGAACTGACCCTGCAGAACCTCTATTAGGACGCGTTTTAACTCTAGGTTCTAATTAAAAACCCTGAGAAAACTAAACCTGGAGAGTACGGGACCATTTTTCTGCTTCTTGATGTCCTCATCCAGTCGTCATCTTCTCCATATATACTAACATGCTGAACCATTGTTCTGTTGCCGACATAAAGCTGGATCTGCGTCCGTTTTTTTTTAATTTAAAGTCACGATCTAAGCTCTCAGATCTGAAACAGAAAGGTTGAAAATAAGATCCTGTAGTGGACAGATACCTACTATCAAGTCTGTTGGTGTTTTTTTTGGACGTAAACTTCAGGAAAGGAGGGAACAGATGATGCATTTGGTGATGATGAGCTCCCAGCGGTTCAGTTTTATTAAACAGATACCTGCGGAGGTGATGAGCTTTTAATTACTGGCTGTGTTTCCAGGACGTATTTTGAAGCATCACTTTAGAAAAACGGAGTAAAAACGTCAAAAGATTTTTTAAAGTCTGAAGTTTTCACACCGTCTTGAGACGGTTTTTGACTTTTTCGACAACTTCAAACATGTTTGTTACCAGCTGATGTAAAAGAATAATTACAACTTTCCAGATTATAGATATTTCCTGAAGACTTCACGTCGTCTTTATCTTGTAGATGAGCAAAGTCCGCTTCACAGTGAACTGGAAACACAGCTGTAATTAGTCAGAACAACCTGAATGAGGAACAAACCAAAATGGAGTATCGAACAAATGTCAAGTCTTCCTTAAAGTTCAAAGCAAAGCTGCTGGTAAAACTGGTTTTCAATCAACACACCAGCTGGTCGTCGACTTTGTCAAGCATCCCGCTGGTTGTCTCCAAACTGGTTTGTGGTGAAAACAGCAGAGTTTGGATGAGATAAGTCTTTAAAACAGAATTAGCATAAAACACTGACTGATTACTGTAAAGTGCAGCTTTCTGCAACATTTGATCTCTTCAGTGTGTCCAAGGTGAAGTTTGATTAATGGGGACTTTAATGCACTTATTCCCTCAAACCTGCACTTAGGCTTCATTTTACCAACTTGTGTGGTCTCATCTCGTTACCTGGAGCCTTGAGCTGTGAATTTCAAACAAACACAACACCTGCATAGTTTTTTTTTAGATAAAAAAAATGAATTAATTAAATGCTGTTTCGTTTTTGCAGGATCATGTACATGAACGGTTTAAGAACTTACATTTATCAGGAAAAACGTTCCTCCACCGTCTTATATTTTGTTCAGAGTTTATTTACTTGTCATTTGGGACGCTAAACTAAGTTCTGTAAAATATTTTTGGCTAAATTTTGAGATTTTCATATGTTTTCAGATTTCTTGTGTTTTCACCCTCAGAAAATAATCTAACAAGGAAGCCATTTTAATGGTTCAATATCTCCAGAAATAAAACTCCCACGGCAATGAAACGTGGTGAGGACACAGACAGAACAGTTTCCAGGAGATTTACATGATAAAATGGCTTCAGCAGAGGATAAATTCTTAATTATCATCTCTTGAAAATGGAAAAAAAAGGGCAACATCTTCAAATAAGAGCAGTATTGTGTCCTCAGAAAGTTCCTCTAAGTGTATATATATGGATGTATTTATATTTCCTACTAAAAAATAGTCTTTGGTCAACATTTCACCAACATTTGAGGATCTAACATCAGTAGGATTTAATGTGAGGCAAGTTTGACAAGACAAGAGTCCAGTTTCTAGATATTTTGACAAAATGCTGACTCATGGGTGGGAAACAAAAACTGGTGTTCAGGTTGTGCAAAGTGAAAAGCTGCTTCCATGTTCTCTTCATGTTGAAATTGATCAACATACGAGGATGAGAAAAGGTTCCTGTGCATATACTTGAAATAAACACTGAGTAGAGAAACTAATTTGGCAATTAATCTCATGTTTATTGATTAAATAATGAATAAGTAAACTGAACAAAATCTAAGACGGTGGAGTAACTTCACAAAAAAATACAGAGTGACCAGTTTGCTTTTATTGATGTGACAGAGACAACCAGCATCAGTGGATGCTACAACAGATCAGTCTGAGTTACGGAGAGCGTGGAACATGCAGGTTTTCTGTTGTGTCATGATGAAGTCGTACTGGAAGTTCTTTTCTTCTTCCTGGTGCCCAAAAAGGCAGTTCAGTATGTGAACATTGCTGCCATACGTGTAAAACCCAGAATATTAGCTTCATTTGTCTGTATCACCTGGAAAAAGGTTTATTCATGCAGCACAATGACTTTATTCTGTCTCAGCCAGCAGCTTTACCTCCTCACAGCTTTGTTGGCAGCTTCTACAAAACCAAAACACGCTTCATTGCCAAAGACAGAAGTCGCCTCCCTCCTGTTTCCTGATCTGAGAACGTCTTAATCTAAAAAGGCTGAATGTTGTTGGAGCCGGTTTCCTGCGAGGAGCCATATGGACGTCTCCAAAAGAAGAGAGCTTCAAAGTTAACCTCTCCGCTCAACGCATTAATATTAATATCCGTCTTCAGCCTCTCAAAGCTTTTGGAGGATTTAATCATCTGTGCATTTTCAACAGTTACCGCAAGGCCACGTTTTGTTTCCAAAAGGAGTTCAGGAGGCGTGTTTGGAACGAGATGCTTCATATCTGGTGCAGCTGCAGCTGTGATCTGTAATAGCAGATGGTTATCAGTGTTTTCCTCTGATCTGAGCTCAGTGTGGAGAGAAAATCCCTCCAGTTGGAGGAAGATACCTGCTACCGCTGTCTGGTCTGAGCAGCTGTTTTATTCCAGGCTAAGGTCACTATCAGGTTTGTTTAGGTCGGTTCGGTTTGTTTGGATCCTGTTTTGGTTCTGATGCAACTTTGGTCAGCAGGTCAGGAATAGAAAAGTTGGAGAAGTGAATGTAAGAGATGTTTTTGGGGATGTTTTCTACCTAATTGTGGATATTTCAGATGGTTTTTGTTAAAAGTTGTGGGGCGCTGGTTGTGTTGCTTAAAGTTTGAAAGTGAACTTGAAAAGTCTGTGTTTGACATCGCCAACATTAGCCTGAAGAATGACTCAAGTTTTGCCCAAAATAACAGAAATTTGCCCAAAATGACTAAAACATTGACAAAAGGACTTGCAGATGGTCCAGGATGAATGAAATGTGTCCAAAATGCCTAAAAAAAGGTTGAGAAATGGTGAGAAATCTGAGATTTGTGTGTTAATTTGTGTTATTTAGCAGCAGGTTGATGGCCAACCAGCTTCAATTTGCATCTTCTGTTGCATGTTAAAGCAGAAATCATTGGCGCTTCATGATCAGGTGTAACATCTGTACGGTTTAAGGTGAAGTAAGTAAAGTAAAGTCAATGGTCATGTGATCAGTAGGTGTAGGTCGCTTCTTCACTGACTCTAATGACCTTCTTCACCTGAGTGTTCATGAAAAAAGTACATTAATTTAGTGGCTTTACTGGAGCTTTTGATCAAGTCACGTCTTCTGCAGATGGAATTGGACTAGTTTTCCTTAAAGATGGAGTTTGCTGGTCCAGTTCTGCACTTTGTAGGCTACTGTGTATACCTGTGGAGGTTGTGGGGTAATGATGGTCCGGAGAAGAACTGACGCTAAAACTTCTAAAAGCTCAACAACACGTTGCCTGAACGTGCAAATCAAGCAAGTTAATTGGTTAAAACAGACTCCGAAATGTGCGCGACTGACCCATGTGGAAGTTTGCCTCGATACAGTTTGGAAAAGTCGATCTGGATCTCAAAAGATGATGATAAACGGCTTCCGTTCATTAGCTAAAAAGTCGATGAAGTTGTTTGATACATGACCTTTGTTTTGCACGGTGTCCCACACATTGCTTTCTCATGTTTGCTGACAGTCCACCAGCTCGGTCTGGTTACCAAACATATCAAAATAAAACTGCACAAATGATTTAAAGATAATAAATCCCGACACAGATTGCAGTTTAATACGAGGTGCAAACGGAGTCTTGTCAAGAGTCGATATCTTGATTTTTAAAATTTAAAAAAATTGCAGAAAGAATGAAAGTAAAATGTTTAGATTGAATGCATTAACCTCTGTGCATATCTACGCTGCATTACGTCTTAGCTTTAATCTCTCGTGACTTAGTATCGTAGAATCATAGCTCGTAAAAGACATGCATTATATGAACTAACTGCATGATTTCCTATCTGTTCACCCCTGAGGGGGGAAATATGCTGAAACTAAATCCATCTAAACACCTCCATCCACCACAAATCTGACTTTTCTTCGAACACATTAAAAAAAGAAAACGAGCCAGCACAGCATGAACAGATCTCAGTTCGGAGAAATGTCGGATGCAAACGGTGGACGAGTTGTTCGTTTAGATGTGGCTGGAATACATGATGATTCCTCTATGAATGTGTCATTACAGCAGTATATCATATCTATTTTTGTACATTTTATGCATCACGTGTCGTCAAATTATTGCCTGGTGGAGATTTTAGAGACTGGGAGACTTAATAATGTCGATCACATTTATCGAGGTGAAGACGAATGCTGAATTCTGTGTATTCATTTAGTTTTTTGTTGTCTACCTTCATGGTTCAGGGTTTTAATAGGACGGTGCAGGAGAAATGTTTCTATTATAGAATCCATGATCTCATTTCAAGTATGATGAAAGATGAATATCTATAGTCAGATGTCAGTTATTTTTAGATAAAAGTAAATCAGTGCAATCTACTAACTTTCTAGATTTTTATGTTTTGTTTTGTTTTTTTCTCCAAGAAGTTGCAGCTTCGGCTCAGGCGGAGCAAAGTTTTAGATCTGAAAGACGTTTTTTTGCTCAAAGATTCAGCTCCAGACTCACAAAAATCTGTCAAGAAATGTGAAATCATGACATAAATGTTAAGAAAGTGTTCATACACACTGCTCCCAGCTTTCACTGTGATTCACCAGCAGCAGCTTTCTGTGATCTGAAGCAATACTTCAAAACTTGTCACCACAATTTCCGTCAAACACTACTTTTAAAGTCCTATCTTCCTCAAATCTGAACGCACAGAACTCGTCTACACATTTGGAGATGCAGTGAGACCTAATCTCTGAAGCTAGTTGGGTACCTAGAAAATTAGCAGGTCACCTGTGCGCTAGTACTGTTAGCGATGTACTTCTCTGTTGGTGGACATTTGTTTGCAAAATTAGCCAATCAGTGTGCAACCCAAGATATGTCAATGCACAGAAAGGAGACATTAGCTAGAAGACTGAAACTTAGCTGCTGGACACTGTGGTTTCGATGCTAACAGGTGCTGACTTCAATTAGCAGGAAGCTAATGTGCATTGTTGTTCAGCTAAGTAGCTATTTAGCCTGCAAACTAATGCTGTTAGCGATGCCCTTTTCCCCAGCAGGGCTTTTGTCAGCTAATTTAGCAAGTCAAGGTGCAACACAAGGTGTGTCCTTCTGAAAGTAATGCTTGAAATCAACACACTTAAGTTTCCCTCAGTATTACATTAATCCAGTGATATTTGTCTGTGCGTGCATTGGTGCATCGCTAACAGCTAATTCGACTGCTTTCAATGCTTCCAGTTTTTTTTGTTTGTTTTTTTTTTTCTTTTGTTAATCTCCAAATTGTATTAGTTTGAAGCAGGATTGTCCTTCACATGGAAATGTGACAAAAACCATAAAGTTTTCATGTTGTGCGAACAAAAGTTTGTCAGTATTAGAGCATTCTGGATGACATGGAACAGGCTAATAACTCCACATTGTGAATCTGGAGCTGAGTCCATCCTGAGCCGAGCAGTCACAGATAAATCATGTTTAAATTAGTAAAAACAAAAAAAGAAAAAAAGATCTGAAAACAGTTTAAATGTTAGCTGGATGCAGAAATCAGTCTGTGAAAGAGCCACTGCTACTTTTGATAAATGAACACGGGGTATTTACTAGATGAAGCTCAATCGGTCATTTAAACAGCAGCAGATGTGTTAACATTAAAATTAAATGCTGAAGCAGTAAAATATGATGTCGTGTTTGCACTTTGATCACTGTGGTACTTTAGCAAAAATCAATCAGCACGGATCAGTGTTTGGTACAAATGCATCAATAGAGGTATTTTTATTCCCGATGTTCAGTTTGTGAAATGTCGTGTTCGAGATAAACTGTGAAAAGCGTCCCTCTTGACTGGTGATCGAAGACGATGTCGAGTCTTAAAATGTTGAAATTAAGACCAGAAGATTCAGTAAAATGGGTGAAATATCTTCACTGCTGCTGACCTGCCTTACTTCAGAATGCTGGACACAAAAACTGCTTTAAAAATATCACAGACAAACTTTTCTTCACCTGTCAAGACGGACCTTTTCAGTTTAGATTCTGCAAAATGTCAAGAACAAAAAAACTGAGCTTCTGATGCTGTTTCTTTTTCTTTTTTTTTTTTGTGATGCAACAGTTTGTATTTTTGTGCCAGTTTTTTGAGGTAAAAAGCGTCACGTCTGTGTTCGGCCTTCACAGTGACAAACTGCTAAAGCTCGGCTTAGTTTCAAATACGTCGGCGACTTTCAACCACTAGATGACGCCGAGGCTCGACTCCCGCTGCAGGTTCAGGAGGTTTTTGCAAGTTTTTAGCTTTGCTAAATGACAAACAAAATGCATTTAGAGCTGCAGCACTTCATCAATTAGTTCCCACTGTCATTTTTAAAAGGAAAAAAAAAATGTCTTAATTCTCTGGTCACAGCTTCTTACATGTGAATCATCTCTGTTGTCTTTCCTCCTCTGTGACAGTAAATTTAAATATCTTTGGGTTGTACACAGAGTATTGGTCATCTTGGGCTTTGCAAAATGCCTATTGACATTTTCTAGTAATCGAGAAATTAACCCACAATGAAAATAATAGTCGTAGTTCTACTGCAAAATAGTTGAAATAGACGACGCGATTTCACTGGTCCACTGTTTTCTCCAAAACAGCAGCAGATTCTTGGACCAGTTTTATTATCCATTTATGCATGTAAGCAAGAACAATCAGTATTTTACCCAATAATCTGAGCTCAAATGTCCATGTACCTGCTGTTCTTTTGCTCTCTTTGCTAATAAAGTCTTGGAAATCCAAAAAGAAGATAAAATTTGATTGTATCTTACCGATTTAGTCAATAAAATGTCAGAACATTGTTTTAAAAAACCTCCAGGACAAGTTCCAAAAGTCCAAAACCCAAACATATTTCGTTTACAGTGATATCAAACAGAGAAAAGCAAATATTTCTCCCGTTTAGGAAGCTGTGAGTACAGAATATTTGACGTTTTTGACATGCATTCTAACCAATTATCCAATGAAACTGATCTGTGAGTTCAAAAAAAGTTTCGGTTTCTTGTATTTTCTGTAAAAAGTGACATTAAATGTGAAGATTGAATGATTTCCTCGAACCGCGTTGGCAGTGGAGCCTCGGCGCTTTATTACGAAGCCTCTGTTTAATAGAAAATTGTGCATCGAGATTAATGTTCAAGAGATAAAATAAAGTGTTTCTATCAAACGTGTGGAGTTTGTGGCGTTTTTATTTCAAACTGCTGAAAGGAGGAGCTCAGAGACGCTGCTTTGCTTTTATTTGTGTTTATTTATTGAAATCACTTCTTCGTCCCTTCACAAATCTGCAAAAATAAAAAATAAAAACTATCTGAAAATTAAAGAAAACATTCGATTTTTGAATTCATTTCTGTAAATTACAACATTTTCTGACAATAAGCTTTAGACAAAGATGCCTTTAAATGATTCTTCCAAATCCCAAAGCTGCCGATGAAGACATACGATTGCTTCTAGTTGCCCTCCTCTTCCTCTTCTTCTTCTTCTTCCTCCTCTTCTTCTTCCTTCTCTTCTTTTCCCTCTTCCTCCTCTTCTTCTTCTTCCTCTTCTTCTTCTTCTTCTGGCTTTTCTTCTTCTCTCCCTCCTGGTTTTCCTGCACTTGGTTTCTGGTTGTGCGTTTGAATCCCGCTCAGTGTTGTCGACTCGCTGCTCTCCTCACTGGAAACAGGAGGAGGATGAAGAGGATGAAGAGGACGACTTGTTGCTTCGCCGTCATCCTTCAGGTCAGAGCTTTCATCACTGCAGACACAAATAAGTTTATTTAATGCATCTGAGCTCAGAAATATTCAGAACAGACTAAATAACACTTCAGAAATGTTTTGGTGGTTTGACAGATTCTGTAATCCAGAGCTGCCTCCAAGGAACAAAATGAAAACAAAAATCTGTAGCTTTAAACCCTTTTTTCATCTCCCACTAGCTCGGCTGTAGAAAGATGTTTCACCATGCTGAATGTATCTTCCTGTTCGCTGTTTCTGAGCCATGCTGCATTTACTTTATTGATCCAGTACAGTCGTGACTCGATAATCCGACACTAAATGTAAAACCTTCAGTCAGACTCATTTTCCAGCTTCGACTCGTCCTACCAGCTGCAGTACCTCACCTGTCCTGCAGGTGTGGCTGCGGCAGTGTGTTCGTATCTGCAGACGTGTCTTGTTCGCTGCTCGGTTCCGCCAGGTTGGATTTTCCTCCTGGCAGCTCCTCGCTGGACTGGGGGGACACCCTCAGAGGTTTGGGGGGTCTGCTGGCTCGGCGGCAGGGCGGTTCTGGCCCGCTGCAGCGATGCGCCGGCAGGCTGTGGTTGAAGCTGGCCGCCGCCATGCATTCAGCAGTGGTTTTATCACACACACACTGCAGCTTGTCGCACACGCTGACGCCCTGACCTGAAACAGGAGGTTTTTACTCTGTTAGAGCAGCAACACCAGGTTCACCAGGTGGGAAATATGTTTTAAATGTATCACAGGAACAAAACTAAATTAAAGCCGCAAGCGGCGATGGACGGGTCCTCGCCCTACGCTGGTCGGCCTTCACGCACGGCGAG